>NC_081406.1:248884431-249184431 GCF_030272615.1 Cryptomeria japonica
GTGCAAGTAAGAAAGAAAACCCTAATCTGGAAATGCAGAACAAGAGATAATTGATATACTGTTGTAAAGTAAAAATTAGGAAGTAAAATCAGAGGTGCACCTGTGTCCAAAATCTGAGCTGAAATGTTTGGGACCAAGGTTGCATGCCACTATCTTGATTTTGCAAGTCTGAAGCTACAATTGAAGGGCTAGATTCTAAGGTCTACAAAGTGCTACACTGCCAAATTTTGTTGATAACAGGTAGGAACAGGGTGCCACACCCCTGTCCTAGGCAGGACCATGACACCACGCCCCTATCCCAGGGTTTGTTTGCTAAGATCAAAACCCTAGGACAACCTATGTGTGCTCTATCAGTCCTGAAACTTTGAGCGACACTCAGATCAGAACTTGTACCTGTATCTGAAAAAGAGGATCTTGGGTGGCTATGTAGGGTTTTACCTTAGTCAAACCCCTATTTTGGTAATTTCCACCTCAACAAATAGCTGATAATGTACTAAAAATGTGTGTGCTATAACCTTGTGTGTGTGCAAGATCCTAAAATGAAAGCAAACAATCTAGAGCAACCCTAAAGAGTAAACCCTAATTGCTTATAATTGACAAAGTAAATGCTCTAAATCTATGATGCAAAGTGATCTAAAGCATGAATATGAATAAAAATGAAGCTCATACAAAGACATTAAAAGGGCATGAAACCATACCCAACCCTAAGGGAGAGGTACAAGCCAATCTTCAGCCAGTGATATCTTATTGTTCTCCTACATCTTCAAAAGCCCCTAATTAATGAAATGATTCTTGATGAATGCTTGATTGATGAATGTTGAATGTTGAAGACTTCAAAGTGTGTGGGGGAAAAAGTGACACTAAGCAAACATGCCCTAATCTCACTTTCAATCACACATTTGTGGAATACGAAAGAGCTTAGAGGTATCACACAATTGGCTACTTCTTTTTGTGGAAGAGAGAGCCATGGGCTACCTATTAGGATTTCTATTCCTTTGTTGTAATTGAAAGATAAAATGATGCAAGTTCAATCCCTAACCCCAAAGTGCAAGTATGAACTAATAACAAGATTGCAAAATTGAACTTAAACAATGGAAAGCTGTAAACACAAGGACAAGGAAAGAATGCAAATGCATACCTGGAGTTAAAATCTAACTGAAAATGTTCAGGACAGGGGCGCGGGCGCCACTGTCTTGATTCTGCCCCTGAAACTGCTCCAGAAATTGCTGTTTTGCAACCTGGAAAAACTATCAAAAATGCTGAAAATGTTGTCTGTCAGGAGGACCAGGGCACCGAGCGCCCCTATCCCAGGGACTAGGGCACCCAACGGCCCTATCCTAGTAGGACCAGGGCGCCCCATGCCCCTGTCCTAATCTTCCGCTCTGAAACTTGGTGTGTTGTTTGGTCTCCGTCTGCTTCTTCCGGATCTGTAACTTGCGGCGTCGTCCGAATTCTGAAACCTGCACTTATATCTGAAAAGGTGTGGTGGGTGGCTATATAGGGTTTTGCCTTAGTCAAATCCCCACTTCGGTGATTTCCACCTCCACGAATAGCCAAGATGTATTGTAAAATGTATTGTGTGTGTAGACCTAGTGTGTGTGCAAGGTCCTAAAAATGCAAGCAAGCAAACTAGAGCAACCTAGAAAGTAAACCCTAATTGCTTGTAAATAATGATGTAAATGCTCTAAATCAAGATGCAAAGTGATCTAAAGCATGAATAAAGGATATATTGAAGCTTATGCAAAGACATGAAAACAACATGAAATCATACCCAACCCCCAAGGGAGGAATACAAGCCAATCTTCAGTCGGTAATCTCCTATTGTTCTTCAATGTCTCCCAAGCCCTAAATGAATGAAATTGATGAATGCTTGATGTATGGATGTTGAATGTTATTGAAGTCTTCAAAGATCTGCTCTTTCGCTGCATAGAAGGTCCTCGAAAGCCAAAATTCTAATCCTTTCAAATGAAGAAAGAGAGCTCTTATATATGAAACCCTAGGTCTTAATTTTGACTTTTGGCCGACCTAGAGATTGAATATCCCGCCAATTTCTTGGGGTTAAGCTTTATTTTATGATTGGATCACGCTCCTAAAATTTCGGGAAAAATATCCGGGACCATGTGCACTCCGGGCGCCATGGTCCCGACAACTTTTCACCAAATTTTCAGGGCCGTCGGATATGATGATTTAAGAGAGAATCTCGAAGTTACAGGTGATTTCGAGATGTTTTGACCCCCGAAATCAAGCGCCCAAGTTCAAAATAGGACCTAATTAGGGTTTTTGATTAAATGATGTATAGGAGGAATAAAATGAAAAGGGCACACTTTAATGAAAGGGCCCAACTTTATGATGTGGGAGATGATAAAATAGAACCTTAGACCTAATTAATTTGATTAATTAAGTGCTAAAGGGGAAATGCAATGCAAAATGCAAAATGCGCCAAGGCGGGTGCTAAACTAGGTGTGAAATTGTACTGCTTTAGCAAGTGCGTACAATTTACGACGCTACATTTAGCCCCCACTTTAGCAGTCATATGAACACTACGTGCATATGCAAGCTAAAGTATAGAAAAGTAAACATTATTTGAGAAAGGATATATCCATAAGTTGTCGGATGAAGCCCCCAGTGGCATCTGCAGTACTCAGTTAAGAACCACAACCTACAAAACCACATGTTAGATCACAAAATCACCTAATGCTTACTAAGGAAGGTGATGAAAATTTGAGGGTAGCTATATGCCCCCCCCTGTTTCGGCTTGCTAATTTTAGTGAGTTGAAATAGGGTATCATGTTTACCACTTCGAATTGTTAAAGAATATTGATAACAAATGCTCACAAGAAGATTTGATATGAGATCAAAAACTAATGGAGAATCATTTGGTAAGAAAGAGGACTAAATCTCAATTCCAACACAACAAAGAGTGTGAGGATTTGAGAGTTCTCTAACACAAGATGAAGTATGTAAATGGAAACAAAATGCAAAGAGAAGAAAAGAAAGGAAAAAAGCATGAATACACACATTGGTGATCCATGAGAAGAATAGTGAGAGAGAAAACATGGACTTCTCGTCCCTAGATCTTGTCTAGGTGATCCATGGGAAAAAGGACATGGAAAACTAGCCCCTAGAGTCTGTCTAGGTGATCCATGTAAGGGAGGAGAGTGAGAAAGTCTAGCCTTATGCCGCTAGTTCCACTCAACCTCATGCATGTGTGTGTAAGGGAGGTTAGAAGCACCTCATAGAAGTCTATGCCCGAGTATGCTACAACCTGTATATGTATAGTACAAAAGCATGACATCTCGCTCTAAGAGTCTGTGCTCTGGTTCCAAGAATAATCAACTTGCATAAAATAAAAATGGAGACATCTCGCTCTAAGAGTCTGTGCTCTGGTTCTGGGAATGACCCATTGCTCAAAAAGTGTAATGTTTATGTCATAAGCAAAGTAGAACAAGGATACCTACCTTCATCACAAAAGAAGATACCCCAAAAATGTAATAATGTCATAGATCCAAGAAAGAGAGTTTTGCACTCTTTAAGCAAGGATAAGATAGTTGAAAAAGAGATATCTTGTAGTATGTGTAAAGAAGATCCTTAGAGGAGAAGAGATCTTTGTACAAAAGACACCTATCCCTAAGAGAAATTGTCTTAGACAAATATAACATCTTCTAGAATAAGACAAAGAAGAGAATAAGAATGCAATACTTCTTTCTTTTACGAGGTGAAAGTGATTCTTAATGAAGGATAAGGACAATGAGAAGGACTTACACAATCTTCTAGGGAGAGATTTAGACATAAAAGAAGAGATATATGAAATCACTCTTGCCCCCCTAGGAACAAGAGATAACATAGAAAATTAGGCTATTATGTTGCTTCAAAAATATGATTGCACTTGAAATTGTACCATCATGAATGACAATGAGCCCCCAGTAAATGAGCTACCAATGTCACATAATGATGAGCAACATAATAGCCATTAATGTTATTTAAAGACATGATAGACTGAATGAGGTATTTGAATATGACATGCTAAATGCTCAACTATAAGTGAGATCAAAAACATGTATAAAATGATAAAAATTGAAGAATAAAAGTCACAAGAAATCTTAGAAGAGGGATGAGTGTAATTTATTAGAGCCTTATCCCTGGAGAAAAGGACTTTATGATGAATAGGAGATAAAGATTCATAAGTGGATTTAGAAATTTGAGGGGAGTCATAAAGAGATTTGTTCATCGCCAAGATTTCCTTATGAGGGGAATGAGAGTTGATAGAAGTAGAAGATGATTTAGTTGAAGTGAGATCATCATCACTACTAAATATAGCATTCACATTGAGAGATGGTCTTTTAGATGCTTTGGTACGTTTGCAGGGATTATAGCCGAGTCCAAAGGCATAATTGTGAAAATTAGTCTCTAGAGGAACTTTTATCCCTTGTTCATGAGCGCCACAACCATTTCCATGATACCCATGCTTAGCAAAAATGCGAAAACCACGACCATAATGATCAGCCATTTCAGAAAGAGAAGGCGGTTTTTCATAAGACAAAGAATCAAACTCTTGAGAATTAGAAGTGTGAGGAGAAGAAGTTTGAGAAGCGGCCACAAAATTATTGCTCATAGGTTCAGGTAAGATTGATTGATTTTTAGTTTCTTCCTTCTTTTCAACCTTAAACACTCTAGGAGGAACCCTATACTCACCTACAAAGGTGGGATTAAAGTCAAGAGATCCCCAATCGTCTTCTGCAAGAACCTTCTCAGGATCAAAAGCCTTTTCATGTGTAGACTCAAGTTGAGAAGGATCTTCTTCAGAAGCTTCAGACTCATCCAAAGAATTTTGATTATCAGAGGGTAAGGATTCATCCATAGGTATCTTGTTCAAAGAGTCATTACTAGAAGAGGAAGGCTTAGATGTTTGCAAACAAGCTTGGAGATTAGTGTCACCTATCAAGGTATATGTCTTATTGTTATAAATGAATTTAACTTGTCTATGTAATGTAGAGGGGACAGCTTGCATACTATGAATCCAAGGCCTCCCTAATAACAAGTTGTATGTTACATTTCCTGACATAACATGGATAGGAGTAAGCAAAGTAACAGGTCACACTGTGATGGGTAAGGTGATAATACCTAATGAAAACTTAGCCACATTATCAAAGCCTCGAATGGGATGAGAGTCAGGCTCAATAAGGGATGTATCCACATTCATCTTATGCAATAGATTAATGCTACACACATTAAGGCCAGAGCCATTATCTACCAGTGTTCGTCTTATAGCAGTGTCATTTATGATAACCACAATCATCAAGGGATCATATTGTTGTTGAATTTCACTAGTAGGCAACTCATCTTGGGTAAACACAACTTGAGCTTTAGGATTCATCACAGAGTTAACCAAAGACACTATATTACTAGATGTATTAGGTGGAGGAACATTCAAATCTTTCAAGGCATCTTGTAACATTCCATGATGAGCAGAAGAAGTTTGGATCAAATCCCAAAGGGATATCTTAGCAGGGGTAGTTTTAATTTGTTATATGAGATCATAGTCCTTACTAAGCATTTGTGAAATACGAGGAGCTTGAGGAAGAATAGGTTGGGAAGGAGGAAGTGAAGTTGGGATAACTGGAGGAGGGTTAGGTTGCCTATTGTTTCTTGTGTTATAGGTATGAGCAACCGCATGATAACTCTCTCTAGTCAGTTGCTTAGTATACTCATAAGGGCTCTTAGTAGAATAACCTCCTTGCACAGTAATAATAGGTTTCTTAGGAGTGCAAAAAGAATCATTAGCATAACCACCTTGAACCACTAAGATAGGCTTATTTAAAGGTTGAGAATTTTGAGAAGGACAAGCACCTTGGACAGTGAAGAGAGGTTTGTTAGGTGTCTCATTCACATGTATCAAATTGATTGAGGATGGTTTAGAGGAATGAACAAAAGTGTTGGAAGAATTATTGATAGTCTTCTCTTGCACTAAAATCTTATCACGGATCAAATCAATTTTAGGAGAGAGACAAGGGATAGGCATTGATGTTCTAGTAGGAAGAGTAATACTAGGAAAGGTCATATCATCCTTTATCATCATAGGATCTACATGGGGAATAAACTCTCTAGGAGAAGGATCAAAACTACTCTCTAAAGTCTCACTTTTGAGAGGGAGATCTTTGAAAGAAATGTTAACCATCTTGCTTTGAACTAGGGTTTCCTTATGAGTAGAACCAAGTTGAGGAGAGGGAGATGCTTTATTTTTAGAGGGAGAATAATTGAGATTCAAGGAAGGGGAGAAACTATCAAGGGAGTTTCCAATCTTGATTTCATCCCCTTTGGCTAGGGATAGAGAATAATCTATACCTTCTTCTAATGGTTCATCCCAAATAGTGAGGTTGTTGAAAGGAATGTTTGAAGTATTGTCAATTTCGGGAGAGGAGATAACATTGTTTATTAATTCCTCATCCTTAGGAGGGAGAGCATCAATAGATGTGTTAAACTCATCCTCTTTCCTCAAAATATGTTCAATATGATCTTTAGGGGAGAGAGAATTAAGGAAATTTCTTATTATTTCATCTTCTTTCTCTAAGGGATGCTTATGGGTAAGACCAACTTTAGGAGAAGGGTAAGAATTTATCATTAATTCATCATCTCTAGTGGGAATTTTGTTGGGAAAGGAAAGGCCATCACTAGGAAATGTAGGGATAATGTCATCTTCTTGCACAAAAGGATCCTCATGAAGGGAGTGTTTTTTAGGAGACACAAAGGCATCAAGGGAATCATTCAACAAAGCATGATCATATCTATTAAAAGGTTCATCTTTTGATTCAAAAGGAGATATCTCTTCATAGAGGGGATCATTGAAAACAACCATGTTACTAGATTTAGTGGAAGAGCTGATAGGAATGTACCCTTGAGAGGAATCATCACAATGAAATGGCATAGTAACAATGTTTATGAGTTTTTGGTAAAATGAAGGTTTGGTATATTTAGGTTTCAAAAATTCATCTAAAGCTTTATCTAACTCATAATCATCACAAATATGAACATCTTGCAAATAAAAATCTGACATTTTGAAATTGCATAAAATTTAAACACACAATGCAAAGAAACACACTTTTTTTTTTCTTTTTTTTTAATGAAAATGAAATGAAAACACACTAAATCTAGATCTAGATCTCACAAATACAATGCAAGAGGAAGCAATGATAGATTCACGTCGGGTTCACCAAAAATGTGTGGGGGAAAAAGTGACACTAAGCAAACATGCCCTAATCTCACTTTCAATCACACATTTGTGGAATACGAAAGAGCTTAGAGGTATCACACAATTGGCTACTTCTTTTTGTGGAAGAGAGAGCCACGGGCTACCTATTAGGATTTCTATTCCTTTATTGTAATTGAAAGATAAAATGATGCAAGTTCAATCCCTAACCCCAAAGTGCAAGTATGAACTAATAACAAGATTGCAAAATTGAACTTAAACAATGGAAAGCTATAAACACAAGGACAAGACAAGAATGCAAATGCGTACCCGGAGTTAAAATCTAACTGAAAATGTTCAGGACGAGGGCCCGGGCGCCACTGTCCTGATTCTGCCCCTGAAACTGCTCCGGAAATTGTTGTTTTGCAACCTGGAAAAGCTATCAAAAATGCTGAAAATGTTGTCTGTCAGGAGGACCAGGGCGCCCAGCGCCCCTATCCCAGGGACTAGGGCACCCAACGCCCCTGTCCTGGCAGGACCAGGGCACCCCATGCCCCTGTCTTGATCTTCTGCTCTGAAACTTGGTGTGTTGTTTGGTCTCCGTCTGCTTCTTCCAGATCTGTAACTTGCGGCGTCATCCGAATTCCGAAACCTGCACTTATATCTGAAAAGGTGTGGTGGGCAGCTATATAGGGTTTTGCCTTAGTCAAACCCCCGCTTCGGTGATTTCCACCTCCATGAATAGCCAAGTTGTATTGTAAAATGTATTGTGTGTGCAAGGTCCTAAAAATGCAAGCAAGCAAACTAGAGCAACCTAGAAAGTAAACCCTAATTGCTTGTAAATAACGATGTAAATGCTCTAAATCAAGATGCAAAGTGATCTAAAGCATGAATAAAGGATATATTGAATCTTATGCAAAGACATGAAAACAACATGAAATCATACCCAAACCCCAAGGGAGGAATACAAGCCAATCTTCAGTCGGTAATCTCCTATTGTTCTTCAATGTCTCCCAAGCCCTAAATGAATGAAATTGATGAATGCTTGATGGATAGATGTTGAATGTTATTTAAGTCTTCAAAGATCTGGTCTTTCGCTGCATAGAAGGTCCTCGAAAGCCAAAATTCTAATCCTTTCAAATGAAGAAAGAGAGCTCTTATATATGAAACCCTAGGTCTTAATTTCGACTTTTGGCTGACCTAGAGATTGAATATCCCGCCAATTTCTTGGGGTTAAGCTTTATTTTATGATTGGATCGCACTCCTAAAATTTCAGGAAAAATGTCAAGGACCATGTGCACTCCGGGCGCCATGGTCCTCTCCAGGCGCCATGGTCCTCTCCAGGCGCCATGGTCCTGACAACTTTTCACCAAATTTTCAGGGCCGTTAGATATAATGATTTTAGAGAGAATCTCGAAGTTACAGGTGATTTTGAGATGTTTTGACCCATGAAATCAAGCCCCCAAGTTCAAAATAGGACCTAATTAGGGTTTTTGATTAAATGATGTATAGGAGGAATAAAATGAAAAGGGAACACTTTAATGAAAGGGCCCAACTTTATGATGTGGGAGATGATAAAATAGAACCTTAGACCTAATTAATTTGATTAATTAAGTGCTAAAGGGGAAATGCAATGCAAAATGCAAAATTCACCAAGGCGGGTGCTAAACTAGGTGTGAAATTGTACCACCCTAGCAAGTGCGTACAATTTACGACGCTACACAAAGATATACCCATTCACTATAAAGAAGGCTCTTTCTGCTCCAAAAACCTACTCTTAGGTTATTAGAAGAAGAAACCTTCAAATGAAGAAAGAGAACTCTTAAGTAAGGAACCCTAGATCTTAATTTCATGTTTAGGCTGACCTAGGATTTGAATTTCCCACCAATATTTTGGGGTTAAGCATTATTATATCATAGGATTATTCTCCCAAAATTTTGGGAAAAAATTCAAGAACCGTGTGCACTTTGCACATGGTCCAACCATCTTTTCACCAAATTTTTGGGGTCGTTAGATATAATGATATTAGAACAAATCCCAAAGTTAAAACTGATTTCAAGATGTTTTGATATGTGAAATCAAGCCTTAAAGGTCAAAATAGGACTTAATTAGGGTTTGTGATTAAATGATTTATTGAAGGAATAAAATGAAAAGGGGCACACTTAGGGTAAAGGGCCCAACTTTATAACATATGAAGTGATGAAACATGAATTTAGATTTAATTAAATTGATTAATTAAATTTTAAAAGAGATTAGAGATGCAAGATGCAAAACACACTAAGGCGGGTGCTAACCAAGTTTGAAATTACACCACCCTAGCAAGGGTGTATAATTTATGACACTATATTTAACCCCCACTTTAGTAGTCATATGACACTACATGCATATGCAAGCTAAAGTACAAAAAAGTAAACATCATTTGAAAAAGGATACATCCATAAGTTGTCGGATAAAGCCCCCAACGGTATCTGCAGTACACAGTTAGAAACCACACCCTGTAAAACCACATGTTAGATCACAAAATAACCTAATGCTTACTAAGGAAGGTGATGAAATTAATAGGTAGCTATATGCCTCCCTATTTTGGCTTTCTTATTAGTGAGGTGAAACAGGGTATCATGTTTACCACAAAGAATTGTGATAAAAGTCTTAATGAAATAAGTTCACAAAAAGGCTCTATTGTACATCCAAGTGCTTTATGGAACTAATAAATAGCAAGAGAGAAAATTCATGATTCCAACGCCACCAATGGTGCGAAAATCGGAGCTCTCTAGCTCAAGATATGATAGATTGAAGGAAAAGTACAAAAATTGGGGTTTTTGACTTAAAATCATAAAACAAAAAAAGTGCATGCCTCATAAATATGAAAGTTACACTTTCATTTGTCACTTTTTGACTTTTCGACACTATTCACTGCATAGGAGCCCACTTATATTCATCATGCCTCAATGTTGACCGGAGTGACCTATGCAGATGGAGATCCTGCGCCAGTCCATACTCATCGACTGACCCTTAGACAAGGTGAGTTGACTACCTGTTAACTAATTGTTGACTTATTTTGATTGCATTGATTCCTATTCTGAATGATGTTATCACCAAGATCATTCTCATACCCTCTATTCGGATGCCATGGTCTCCTAGAGCACCTTGGTCCTCCATGGGATCCGTGGTCCAATGGGGGCACCCTGGGCACCATAGTCCTTGAAGGGTGACTTGGTACTTCCAGGGCATTCTGGTCCCTATGTAGATGACCAAGGGGTTCATGGGATCAGGCGATTGATGTGAAAAATAGATAGAATGAAATTTTTGATTAGATGATGATTATTCATGATCGATTACTAATGAATGCATTATTTTCACTTTGTAGATTCTCTCATGCATCCATGAGCATACTATTGGTCACACCTTTTGGAGCTTATAGAGTCAGATTCTAAGACTCACACCGGAGGATAGAGAGTTGCTTCATGTTGTAGGTTTTTGGTACATGATGACTATGTCTACCATTGATTCTCATCCTACTATGCTGATGGCATTGATGGAGAGGTGGGATGCAGATACCTTGACATTCCTTCTACCTGTGAGGTAGATGACGGTTACCCTTGAGGATGTATACCATATTCTACGCCTTCCCGTCAGGGGAGAGAGCGTTAGATATCCAGTCGATCACTTCACTACCGAGTATAGGAGGGAGTAGGTCTACTACATAGGGAGAGTGATGCCCAACAAGATGAGGGGCCACATCATGGTTAGTTGGCTCCTACACCCTACCGATGAGGTTCCACTGGTGAGGTGGCTCATGACCACTACCATCACATTAGCCATGTGCCCTAATGGGTGTGGCACCCACATGCATGGAGATCTCACTTACATAATTAGGGCCATGAGAGACATCGAAGAGTATACTCTTGGGGTCAGAGCATGCTTTCACATCTCTATCATGACCTTAGAGATTATGTATTTGGACAGGGGTGCAGCTTGATGACCTGCACACTACTACATGTGTGGATGTTTGAGCATATCATGTGTACTAGGCCTACTAGAGTCCCTATGGACTAAGTTATGGAGCAGCATATGGTATTTCCTTATCCTCTTACATGTGAGTGGTGGTTTGAGGATCTACTGCATTGGAGATTGAGCCTTGATAGATTGACAATGGAGGTGATCAGATGGAGACCCTACCTCAGGATATATATGTGGGTAGGGGATACACTGGCAATTATTTTGCATGTAGAGGAACCATCTACTAGAGGGACTGGTTTTTGTCACATAGTTGTTCCCTTTTACTTCAATCGAGTCCAGTGGCAGTTTGGGTTTGAGCAGTGTGTTCCTACTAATGTGCCTATGTACATCTGACACTCATAGATGACTCCTAGGCTAGGAGCTATTCTTAGGCCTATGAGCAATGAGATTGACATCATAGATTTGGATGAATTGGATTGGGATATTGCAATAGATTATAGAGACGATGTGGGTGTGCACCGACAATACATCACATAGTGGGGGAGGACATACCCTAGAGCCATCTTTCCAACAAAATTCCCTAGAGGGAATCCTAGACTATGGAGACAGACAAGCAATGAGGAGGGACCTGATACATCCGAGAAGGGCACGGATGATCAGACCAATGATGCAAGACAACAGGAGGTGGGAGATGATGGAGATGATCCTACTATATGAGATGGGGATCAGGATGGAGATGATGAGGAGGATGGAGAGGAGGAGGACAAGGACAAGGAGGACGAGGACAAAAATGAGGAGGAGGAGGAGGAGGAGGATGTGGAGGATGAGAAGATTGAGGAGGAGGTCGAGGAGGATGAGTCAAATGTAGTTCCTCATCACTCTAGGGATGACACCATAGCATTAGATCCACCGAGCCTCCCATCGGAGGTGGAGAAGGACCCTATAAGAGGTCTTGATTCTTGTCCCCTTTGGTCCATGCCCACTATGCAAAGATAGTACAAGCATGGAGAAGCTAGTAGGTCATAGTCTCAGGCGGCTCCTTTCCATGACCCCTATTGGAAAGAGGGAGATTCAGGTAAGGTGCTTTATGATTATTTGATTTATGCATCTTATTTGTTTAGATTTGATGAAATAGAATGTTACTGATGAAAAATTCTCTCTATAGTTGGCATCCACAAGTGGCACTCCCTTATCTAGCATGCAGTGATAGACCTCATCATGTCTACACACATTCCCAATTCCTTACCTGATAGCACATAGATCACAAGGAAGGGCAGGATGACATGAGGACCTATTCACCCCATTCAGATGGAGATTGAGGCCTGGTGAGAGACAGAGAAATCCTTGAGAGAGAGATTACAATAGATAGAGTGTGATCTAACAGCATCTCAGATAGAGGCAGCCACATACCATGGGATTATGATGGAGAGGGATCGTAGGAGCTCCTCATGTAGTCACTCATGTTCCATATCAACATACATACCCATGGGCCCACCCCTATTGCTAGATCAAGAGGGGACATCTAGTCACCATCCTCTAGCTGCTAGTCCTAGGGATAGGAGATGACTCTGCTTTATTATGAGACATTTTGTTGATGTATATGTTATGACACTCATGGATATGTATTTATTTATGCTCATGTTATATCTCAAACATGTTATTTTAATACTTTAAACAATGTATGCATTTCTTAGATTAAAAGTAACACATTTGGTGGCGAGCATGTATGTCTACTTTAATTTCCATGTGATTGATTTCTCTATGCTTTATGATTAAATTGATACATGTGTGATTTTAATTAAATAACTAAGTATTTAATTAAATGATACTTTGATGATGTAGAAGAGAAATGTGTTAAGATTAAGAACTATATGACTAATGTGATTTAATTAACTCTAATTAAATACAACATGTTATAATCCTACTTAACACATAAGAAATTGTATAACATCCTAGCACATATAAAATGTCAATCTATTACAATTTACATAGATGAATCCAAGACAAAAAATAGAGTAAAAGAACATTCTTGTCAAGAACGAAGTAATGTAGACTAAATAATAAAATATCATTTAATCTTACATACATTAATAAAGATATGCTAACACATTATGCAATTTTGAAGAAAGAAAAGGTTACAAGAAGAGAGAGAAGATAAACTAGAAAGAAAGAGAAAAAGAGAGAGAGAAAGAGAGAGATAGAAGCTAGGCATAGTATCTATGAAGATGCATAGAATTTAAAGGTTCCTTGAGAGGTGTACCTTCCATATCTTCTATCTTCTAAGTACTTGATCCATAGAATTTGACAACAATGTATGGTCCAAGCCAATTAGGGCTTAATTTTCCTTTCTCCTCAGGTAAAGCATTCACTTTACGCTGATTTTCATAAAGCACTAGATCGCTTACTGAAGAAGGAATGTTGAATGACTTTATCATTATAGCTCCATTGTAAATTTTTATGATACGCTTAATATGTTCAAGAGCATTTATACATCGTTCATCGAGCATCTCAAGTTATTGAAGTCTTTGATCTCTATAGAAGTCATCGTCCACTATACCCTTAAGAGAAACTCTCAAAGAAGGGATTTCTAACTCCAAAGGTGTAATAGCATCAATTCCATAAACAATATCATAAGGAGTACTACCCATAGCAACATGTACACTCATCTGATAGGCCCAAAGAGAATAGGTTAGTTGAGTATACCCATCCTTACAATGCTTGTTCATAGTCTTTCAAAGAATCTATTCAATTATCCTATTCGAAGACTCAGCCTGACCATTTGATTGAGGATAATAGGGTGTAGAAAATTTATGTTGAATATGGTATTTCTTGAGGAACTTCTTCACATCCTTATTTTTCAATGACGTTACATTATCTGAAACTAAGGCAGAAGGTATTCCAAAGATGGGAAATAATGTTATGTAAGATGAATTGACAAATCACCACAGTGGTAGTAAATCAAAAAGGAACTGCTTCCACCCACTTCGTAAAGTAATCAGTTGCAGTTATGATGAAAGTATGTCCTTAAGATGAGGGAGGAGATACTTTACCAACAAGATCCAAACCCCATGTAGAAAATGGCCAAGATGCTACTTGAGATCGAAGTTCTTAGGCAGGGAAATGGATTAAATTGCTATGTTGCTAACACTGATGATATTTTTTAACAAACGCAAAGGAATCCTTTCTCATGGTTTGCCAATAATATCCCATTCAAAGCAATCTCTAAACTAAGGATCTACCCCCAAAATCCCCCCGCAAGCACCTGAATGTGCTTCCTCAAGAGAAATAGGGACTTTGGCTTTGTTAAGACATCGAAGGAGTAGACCATTATAACTCCTCCTATAAAGAACATTAGAAAGGACAATCTATCTAGCAGTCAATTTGGGAATCCTAGCCCTAGTATTCTTATTTGTAGAGTCGAGAAAGGTACCATCTCTCAAATATCTCATGATATGTGAGTACCATTCAACAGAATCTATAATGAAACAATGTGCCACATCACTAGGATTATCAACAATAGCCGGGGTAGTGACGTTGTGAATAGTAAATTTATGATCTACCAAGAGGTCCTCTAAATACACAAGAGAGGATACACATGCTATCACATTAGCATGTAAATTATCTTTTTGAGGAACGAGCTCCATGGTATAAGAATTGAACTTCTATAACAAGGATATAGCTAGATCTCTATATTGTGATAATTTAACTTGCTTATCTTGATAAACTCCTATCACATGTCTTATGATTAGTTGAGAATCTCAATAGATGTGTAGATGTTTTATATTTAATGCTAAGGCTATTTTAATTCCAGCTATAAGAGCCTCATATTCAACAATGTTGTCGGTACATAAGAAACTGAGACGATATGATAAAGGGATAGGCTTCTTTTAGGAGAAATTAAGACCACCCCTACCCTCAATCCTGTACAACACCTAGAGCCATCAAAATATAATTCCCAAATCTCATTAATCTCAATAGAGAAAATGCATTCATCGGGAAAAGACTTCGGGTTAGGTAGGGAGAAGGGTGAAGGAGCCTCAACTAAGTTATCGGTCAATGTTTGACTCTTTATTGCCTTTTGTGAGACAAAATTAAGGTCAAGCTTGGTCAACATCATAACCCACGTAGTTGCGCATCCTGTAAGGTCAACTTTAGAGAAAAGATGCTTGAGAGAATAAAATTTAATGATAATATGGACTTCAACATTCAAGAGGTAATGCCTTAACTTTTGAGTTGTAGAGACTAAAGCAAGGCATTGTCTTTCTATCATAGAACATTGGACTTCGTAAACGAGTAGAGTACAACTTATATAGTAAACCAGACATTCTCTACCATCCTTATCATGTTGTGCCAATAGGGATGCAAGAGCATGAAGGGAAGCAACTGTGTATAGAAAAAAGGGTTTACAAGGGTCAGCGGGTTGAAGAATAGGAGGATTGGCCAATTAAGTTTCTAGGTCTTCAAATGCTTGATGACAATCCTCATTCAATTGAAAGGTAATATCATTTTTAAGCAATTGAGTAAAAGGAAAGGTACGATCCATGAGTTGAGATACAAACCTATGAATACATTGAATCTTTCCTTGTAAAATTGTTAGTTGGGAAACATTTTTAGGAGGTGGCATGTTAACAATGGCATCTATCTTCTTCGTATCCACCTCAATTCCACGATGCAAAACTATGAACCCTAATAGTTTTCCACTATCCACACCAAAACAACATTTTTGGGGATTCAAGCACATATTATACTTACAAATTCTCTCAAAGATCTGACAAAGGATTTTAACATGATCTATGCGAAGAATGGATTTAGCTAAGATTTCATCAATGTAATCTTCTAAGGTCTTATGCATATAGTCATGGAAGATGAGATTCATAGCACGTTGATAGGTTGCGCCTACATTTTTCAATCCAAAAGGCATCATAACCCAACAAAACGTGCCCCAAGGGGTAGTGAAAGAAGTTTTGTATTGATATTGAGGATTAATAAAGATTTGATTATATTCAGAGAAACCATTGGTTAAGGGTAAAAAAGAATGACCTATTATAGAATCCACTATCATATCAATATTCAGTAGCAGAAAATCATCCTTTAAAGAAGCTTTGTTTAGATCATGAAAATCCGTACACATCCTAATCTTATTATCACACTTAGCCACAACCACAATTTTTGAAATCCATGGGGAATAATCGATAGGATGAATGAATCTAGCATCCAACAATTTTTCAATCTTAGCTTTAACAAGTAATGCCACTTTAGGGTGAATCTTTTGAATCTTTTGCTTTAGTCTTTGCAACTCAAAAGTTAAGGCATGTCAGAGTACATCCAAGCAAATATTTCAAGGATTCAAGTAATAATCCATAATATTATTTTTTCTCTTCTTCATCAAGACATTTCCCTATCTTAATGATTTTATCTTCAACACAAGGATCCATCTTGATGTCAATAGTGTCACTTATTAGAATATTTCTTTGTTGAGGAGCATCTTTTAACTGAGGAAATTCTATAACTATCTCATCGATATTTCTTTATTTCCCAAAGTAAGCTTATGCATTCAAACAATAGGGAAAACCATGATTATGGTGATAACAAGGAAGGTTGTCATAAGCTCCTAAGAATTCAGCTAAGGAATCATCAATAGGAAAAAGATCCAAAGTGAGGACACTACAAGAGTCACGATCAATATACTCTAGATATTTTATTGGGATAGAAGAAGAAATGACATTAACACTAATATATGGTCTCTTAGAGGCTTTAGTACACTTAAAAGGATCATAGCCAAGCCCAAATGCCATATCACAGAAGTTATTTTCCAAGGGAACCTTTATCCCTTGTTCTTGAGTACCACATCCATTACCATTATATCCACATCTAGCTAGGATGTGAAAACTAGGACCATAAAGGTTAGCCATTTCCGAGAGAGGAGGAGGATTTTCATAAAGTGAAGGGCCAAAGTCCTCTAGGTTAGAAACTAAGGGAGATGAAGTTTGGGAAGTCAGCACAAAGTTATTACTCAATGGCCCAGACAAAGTGGACTGCTTTTTAGGTTCTTCTTCTTTTTCTTTCTTTTCGACCTTAGTTTCTCTAGGGGGAATTTTATATTCCCCTACGAAGGTAGGATTAAAATTAAGGGATACCCAATCATCTTCTGCAAGAACCTTCTTAGGAGAGAACCTATCCTCAAAAGTAGAGTTAGGCTGAGAAGACTCTTCCTCAAGAACCTTAGGTTTTCTTGAGGAAGTATTGGGAAATGATTCGGATGTGGGAGATAAGTTTGATGAAGTGGAAACACTAGTGGGAGTAGAGGATTTAGATGAATCATCTAAGATAGTTGGGGAAGAACTAGTTGAAGAGGATGTAGAAGTTGATATCTGCAGACAAGCCTAGAGATTTGTATCACCTAGCAAGGTATATGTTTTATTTTTGTAAATGAAGTTAACTTGCCTATGTAATGTGGAGGGGACAACTTGCATGCTATGAATCCAAGGTCTCTCTAGTAACAAGTTGTATGTTAATTCTCTAAACATGACATGAATGGGTGTGGGTAAAGTAACAGGACCTACCTTAATAGGCCAGGTGATGATACCTAATGAAGATTTAGCAACATTATCAAAGCCTCGGATAGTGAGAGAATCGGGCTTAATAAGAGATGTATCGACATTGATTTTATGCAAAAAGTTAATGCTACAAACATTAAGGCCAGAACCATGGTCCACTAGTGTTCATCTTATTGCACTATCATTTATAATAACCATAATCATTAAGAGATCATATTGATGTTGAACTTCACTAGTGGGTAGCTCATCTTGTGTAAACACAATTTCAGCCTTAGGAGTTGTGATAGAGTTAATCAATGAGGCCATATTATTGGATGTCACTGCGGGTGGGACATTCAATGTTCATAAGGCATCTTGTAGCATTCCATGATGAGTTGAAGAAGTCTGAATCAACTCCCAAAGGGATATCTTGGCAGGAGTAGCTTTAAGTTGTTCAACAAGATCATAATCCTTACCAAGAGTTTGTGAAATGTGAGGTGCTTGAGGAAGGATAGGTTGAGGATCAAGAAGAGAAGTTGGGATAACTAGAGGAGGATTAGGTTGCCTATTGTTTCTTGTATTATAGGTATGGGCAACTGCATTATAACTCTTTTTATTTAATTATTTAGCATAGATATAAGGACTCTTAGTGTGATTTCCTCCTTGCACCATAATGATGAGTTTATTCGGAGTGCTGAAGGAATCATGACTATATCCACCTTGAACTGTAAAAAGAGGTTGAATAGAAAGAGGTGAAGTTGAGGAAGGATAAGCACCTTGGATCACAAAAAGAGGCTTACTATTTTTAGTCACATTGAGCATGTTGATTAAAATTTTAGATGTATAGTTTTTGTTTGAAGGCATAGGCAAAGACATAAAGTTACCAAGGGTATCATCCAATAAAGCGTGGTCATAGTAATTGTAAGGTTTATCTTTGGACTCAAAAGGAGACATAACCTCATAAAGGGAATTATGATGGTCAACCATGTTATTAGATTTAGTGGACGAGTGTTGGTATTATGTTTTCATTGATGTCAATTGGTACTATATGGTAACCGGTATGGGAGGTTGAAGTGTATTGTTATCCTTGTTGTCATCTAGTATTGTAGATCACCGGTACACAAGTTAGTGCTGACTTGTGTTGATGACAAGTATTGAAGACCGGTATGCTATAATGACCGGTAAAGTAATGTGTTGGCATTGAGATGTTGCCAACCGGTAAGAATGTGTCTAGAAAGTTAGTAGGGTGAGCGAATGACAAAGTGCAAAACTAGTATGTAGGTGGATGTGAAACTGAATGACTCCCACCGAAAGACTAGGTCATTACAGGATGGTGACATGACCGATAGAGTTTGGATTGCTACAAGTTACTAAAGTAGACAAAGGGGATGTCTACCAAATTATGTGTAGGAGATGTAGTTTCTAACACAAGGAGGTCATATTAGTGCAACACTGGAAGCTGAAGAGCAAAATATGTTTATAACTGATTCTCTTTTGTCATTGGCTCGTAAGAGACAAGGATTCACTTCTACCAGTAAGTGGTAATTACTTGGCTTATCTCCTAACATACATGGAATACATTATGACTCTCTGGGATAAGACAGAGCAAGCAAAGGCAAGTAATTGGATGCATAGACCAGATGAGTAATGTAGAAGATGAGGAAACCCCCTGAGGTTGAGATAAGAGATGTGCACCGAGTTAGCATGTGAAGACATGATGTGCTACTGGGGTAGATAAGGATGAGTTAAGATGGTGAGTTTGCCTCCTTGGAAAATCGGCTGAGAAGAGAATCAGTCAAATGAAAATGAGGCTCTATAGTTGCACACATGGAGTTACTGGTATGTAGATGGAAAGTGGTGTTTCCACAGATGAATGATAGTTGGAGATGGATGGTATGAAGATATCATACACACTACTGGTATGAAGTGCTCTCAGTCTGATGAAGCTGCACATGATGAGTCATCTAATATTGTTGCTAAGGACTGACATGATTGATGACTAGCTGACATGATTCACTGGCACAAGGAAGGTGAAGGTATGAAGGTTAACCAGAAAGGCAAGATATACTGATAGAGCTACAAAACTGGTAAGAAAAGTGGGACCGGTAGATGAACTTGGTTGAGTGGTTGGTTGGTGACCCTGTTTGAATTGATGCAGAGGTCTAAGCTGAGATGGACCGATAGGGAGGCCACGTGGAGTTGAAGTGTAAATCTCATAGACGTCAATGAAGTGTCATGACGGTGAGGTTGTTGCAGAGTTGGTCGACATTTAATGTTGAGTGTGACTATTATGGGTCGAGTTGTTGGCATTTTTAGTTTGTTTGGATTTTGCATATAGATTGTACTAATGATATGTTGTCATTGGTGTTAATTGAACCGGTAATGGTATTCATGTTACTACTGATATTGTTGTTTTTGATATTGGCTAGTAACCGGTAGGAAGAGCTTTGTGGAAGATGTTGTAAACCGGTATGTTAAGTTTGTGAGTTGAATCGGTAAACCGGTGTAAAGGGTTAAACCTTTCTATGCAATGTAACTGGTAAACCCTATCAGTTGTTAAACCCTAACCAATCAAGTTTGTTGGTTTATTATTTGATGAGTGGTAATGATGGAGACATGTGTGATCATTGTATGAGGATAAGTTCAGATTGTTTTGGTGAATTTGTTTGTTGTCTAGGGAAGAAGAAATGTGGATTGCATCTAATGCATAGCACATGATGAGTTACAAAGTCCGATGAAGCAGTGATCTGGAGCGGTTGGAATTTTCTTGAAGAATGTGAAGAGATTGTTATGATTTGTAATGGTCAAGATTGTACCAACTTGTTTGTAATCTTGATGATGAGAATTAGGTTTTTGTTGTGTTAATGACCTAATTGATTTGTATTTAAGGTTGATGAAGTTGTTTGTAAAAGTTGTTGGCAAGATTGGCAGAAACCTGTTGACTGTGTAGTTGCCTAGCCAGTGAATGGACCTACACTTTGAGTAAAGGCAGATTGAATCTTAAAAGGATCAGATCAAGCAAATGTAGTGCTATTCAGATAGATCAAGAAAACTTCTTGTTTTCTAACAATTATAGCAAAAGTGAAATCCCTTAACCAGGTAAGCTCTAACAAGCTTGGTTGCTTATTAAATCCTCTAACAAGGTGGTCCATTAGCTTGGATTCTTAAATCCTCTAGTGAGATTACTCCTAATAGGATATTTTTCTTTTCATCAAGGCATATTTGTAAATTCCTTAACTAGGTGATTCCTAACCGGAATCAGTTCTTATCAAGACTTATTGTAAATCTTTAATAGGCTTGGCTCCTAACAGGGTGAACTTCAGAAGAGTTTAGATAGCTATCCTTGTGAGTCTCATCTCACCGTGGTTTTTACCTATTTGGTTTTTCCATGTATAAACATTTGTGTCAAGTGGTGAATGTTTTTGTGGTTATGATTTTATTTATTGATTTGATTAACTTCTGATAAGGCATGATAACTAGAAGCATTGAGAGATGATTATGTTGAGATATGATTAAGCATTGTTGATGTTTACAAGATTGGAGTTGTTTACTATTAAGCTGGCATAACAATCAAACTGATTGATGTCAAGTACTCTTATGAATATTGATTTTAACTATGATGTGTTTACTTTGTGTGAATGAATTTGAGTTTGGGAACTTTGTATCAATTTTTTAGTAGACTGATTCATCCCCCCCTCTCACCATTCTACCAGATACTTATTCTTTCATCATTACCATCAATTGGTATCAAAGCATCTCAAGTCCTCTTTAATCTAAAAGCCTACCAACTTGAGGCAAAGATCTTGTAGATCATGATGAAGAAAGAAGGTCTGAAGTTCAACAAAGATAACTATAGAATATGGAGCAATAGAATGAAGATTTACATTAAGAGACTTGGTAGTCAGTATTGGGATCATATAGAAACTAAGTATATTACACCGATTGGAACCCTGACTGATGATAAGAAGAAAGAACAACAAGAAAATCATCAAGCATTAAAGGCTATTATCAGTTCCCTGTCTGATGTTGAATATGTAGATGTCCATGGTCTTGAAACTGCATACAAAGTAAGGAAAAAACTTGAAAATATTTATAGAGGTGATGAACATGTTAAGATTGCTAAAGAGGAGAGTCTAAGATGAAAGTTTGATGACATGAGAATGTCTGAAGGTGGGAATATCCAGCAGTATGGTCAAAGGATAAAAGAGATAGTTGGTGAAATAAAGAGTGCAGGAGGGAAAGTGAAAGATGCCACAGTGATCAGTAAGGTACTGAAAACCTTGCTACCAGTCTATGCTATCCAGGTTGCAGCTATTCAAGAGATAAAATCCATTGACAAGACAAAGGTATCTCTTGACTCTATTATTAGAAAACTTACTGCTTTTGAATTAAATGGCTATGATGGTAGTGTACAAAAATCAGAATCTACATTTAGAGCTTTTGTCTCTAACCCATCTATGAGAAGAAGTAGAGATACTGATCATAGCTATGAATATAGATATAGCAGAGATGATAATGATGAAGACAACTTAGTAGAACTTGAAGCATTGTTGGCAAAATGACTGCCTAGAGGCACTGGTAAATATAGAGGTAAGCTACCTTTAAATTGTTTTGTATGCAACAAGATTGGTCATATAGTAGCTAATTGCCCTAATGGTGAAAATGAATACAAGAGAGACAAATTTAAGAATTATAAGGGTAAAGGAAAGAGAGATTGTCTTGTAGCTATTGATAGTGGTATTACTGATGAAGAATCTGATGATGATGTTAGTGAAGATATTGTGTTTGTATCTATTAAGGAATAAATATCAAATCAAAAGGCACTAGTATCCAGGATGGATAACTCTGATGATTGGATCATTGATGGTGGTTGTTCACATCACATGACCGGTGATCAAAGAAAATTTCTTTCCCTGAAGGAATTTGATGGCGGTGTTGTCAGATTTGGTAATGACTCACCCTATATGGTTAAAGGTAAGGGAGTTATTTATCTTAATGGGAAGAGAAATGTTGATGATGTCTATTGGGTTGAAGGCCTAAAGCACAATATTTTGAGTGTGGCACAACTTAATGATAGAGGATACCCATTGGAGTTTAGAAATGGTATATGCAAAATCTTTGACAACAAAGGTGAATTGATTGCAATAAGGAAATAGACCAGAGCTAATCTATTTCATCTTAATCCTAAAGTTAGAAACTCTTTGATTGCAAAGATAGATGATAGTTGGCTTTGCCATAGGAGATTTTGTCATATAAATTTTGACAATATTGTTAAAGTGAGCAAGTCTAAGACAGTAAGAGATCCACCTAAGCTAGACAAACCTGTTAATGCTCTTTGTAAAAAATGTCAGTTAGGAAAGATGACTTCTTCAACTTTTAAGAGCAAGTCCTTCTCAGTAGAGAACTTGTTAGATTTGGCTCATACAAATCTATGTGGACCAATAAGAACAAGAAGCATTCAAGGTGACAGATATTTCATGATCTTCACTGATGATTGTTCAAGGATGATGTGGGTCACATTCTTGAAGGATAAGAATGAAGCTTGTGGTAAATTCAAGGCATTTAGGGCCTTAGCTAAGAAAGAGAGTGGCAAAAAGATAAAATGTCTAAGAATAGATCAAGGCGGTGAATTTACTTCTGAGGAACTCACTAAGTACTGTGATGAGAATAGTATCAAGCGGTAGCTTTCTGCACCAAGAACACCACAGCAAAATGGTATAGTAGAGAGAAACAACTAGTCAGTGGTTAAAGATGCTAGGACTATGTTGATACAAGGAGGTATAGCGAAAACATTTTGGAAAGAACCTGTAAGTGCAGATGTCTACACAATGAACCGAGTTCTAGTGAAAAGAGGTAAGCACAAGACCCCTTATGAATACTAGTATGGGAGATCACCTGATGTTAGATATTTTAAGATATTTGGAAGAAAATGTTTTATTAAAAGAGGTGATTAAATAAGAATGTTTGAAGCTAAGAGTGATGAAGGCATAGTTCTTGGCTATTCCACCAAGAGTAAGGCCTATAAATGCTTCAACAACCAGACACAGAGAATTGTTGAGAGTGTTGATGTTCATGTAGATGAATGTCTTGAAGTCTCTGAAGGAACCAGTTTAGAGAAAAAGGATGAAGATCCTTGCATTTTGCTTTTGGAAACTGAAACTGTTAAATCATTAATCGGTAAAGCAAATCTTAATGTACTTGTTCAACCAGAACAAATACATTCAGAAGAAGATGATAATGAAGAAGTTGAACCTAAAGAGAATGATCATGTTATTCCTAGGTATGTGAGACTGAATCATGGTCATGAACAAATTATTGGGGATAAGGATGCTGGAGTAATAACTAGAAGAAGAATAAGAGAGAACTCTTGCATGATCTCCACCTTTGAACCCAGAAGTGCTAAGGAAGCATTTCGTGATGATCATTGGGTTAAAGCTATGGAGGAGGAATTGGATCAAATTGATAAGAACAACACTTGGACCCTGGTACCCCGACTGATAAACAAGAATGTTATAGGTACTAAATGGGTGTTCAGAAACAAGTTAAATGAAGATGGTGTTGTAGTTCGCAACAAGGCAAGATTAGTCTACAAAGGTTATGTGCAAGAAGAAGGAGAAGATTATGGAGAAAATTTTGCACTAGTAGCAAGACTGGAAGGTGTCAAAACTTTACTTGCATTTGCAGCTTATAAGAAGTTCAAGGTATACCAGATGGATGTTAAGTCTGCATTTTTGAATGGGATATTGGAAGAAGAGGTTTATATAGAGTAGCCTGATGGTTATGCATTGGCAGATAAGGAAGACATGGTATGCAAATTGCCTAAAGATTTGTATGGATTAAAGTAGGAACCCAAAGCATGGTATGAACTACTTCATACACATCTGATGAAGATAGGCTTTGCTAGAACCAGTGATGACAACAAAATTTATCTCAAGTCTGAAGGAGATGAAATACTCATCAATGAAGTATTTGTTGATGACATTATATTTGGAAGTAATGATGACATGAGCAATAGTTTAGTACATGAAATGAAGAATGAGTTTGAGATGTCATTAGTAGGAGAAATAAAAAATTTCATAGGCTTGTAGATACAACAAATGAAGAATGGTATTTCATTACTCAATCTAAGTATGTGAAAGAGGTTTTGAAGACTTTTGGTATGAGTGACTGTAAACTAGTTGGAACCCCAATGGTTATAAGTTGTAAGTTGTCAAAGAAAGATGTATCTAAGTTTGTAGATGAAAAGGAATACAGGTCAATGATTGGTAAATTACAGTATGTTGTTCACAGTAGATCAGATATTGCCCATGCAGTTGGTATTGTTGCTAGATTTTAGAAGAATCCAAAGGAAGCATATCTGATGGCAACCAAGAGATTTTTTAGATATCTAAAAGGTATTGTTGACTATGGGTTATGGTATCCATATGGTGCAAATTTTGATTTGAAGGCATACACAAATGCTGATGGGGAAGGAAATATTGATGACTGGAAGAGTACTATCGGTGGAGCATTCTTTCTTGGAGGAAGGCTAGTTTCATGGTGTAGTAAAAAGCAGAGTTGTACTTCACAATCTATTGCTGAAGTTGAGTATGTAGCAGCTTATATGAATTGCACACAAGCTATTTGGATGAGACACATTTTGGAAGGTTTTAAGATGAAAATCTCCGAATCAATAAAGATTTTGTGTGATAATACAAGTGCAATAAACATTTCTAAAAATATTGTTTTTCATGCAAGGACTAAGCACATTGAATTGAAGTATCACTTCTTGAGGGAAAAAGTTCAAAGTAAAGATGTTATCTTGGAGCATGTTTCTACCAAGGAGCAGCTTGCAAATATCTTTACCAAACCTCTACCTATGACCACTTTTGAGTATCTTAGAAGTCAATTAGGGGTTGTCCCTCTTCATGAAGTTAGTTGAGAATGATGTTTATTGCATTAGTCCCTGAATTACTTGTAGAATATTACATGGATTGATGAAGAAGTGGTTGTATTCCATAGGGGGGGCATCAAGTTGCAGTATGTTGTTGATGCACAGTGAGAGCAGAATTACATGTTTTTACTTTCACTTTGACATTGTTGTCAAAGGGGGAGAAGAATTATGTGATTGAGGAGATGAATTATGTGTCTGATTAGGAGAACCAGTGATAGGCTGAAGATAGACAGAGCAAGGTGAATACTTGCTAATGTAAACTAGAATTCCTATTCACCAATCTTAGCAGTAATTAGAGGCATTGATATTTGTATTGCCATCAATGCCAAAGGGGGATATTGTTGGAATTTTTAGTTTGTTGGCATTTTGCATATAGATTGCATTAATGATATGTTGTCATTGATGTCAATTGAACCGATAATGGTATTCATGTTATTGTTGATATTGTTGTTTTTGATATTGGCTAGTAGCTGGTAGGAAGAGCTTTTTTGAAGATGTTGTAAATTGGTATGTTAAGTTTGTGAGTTGAACCGGTAAACTAGTGTAAAGGGTTAAACCTTTCTATGCAATGTAACCGGTAAGCCCTATCAATTGTTAAACCCTAACTGATCAAGTTTGTTGGTTTATTATTTGATGAGTGGTAATGATGGAGACACATGTGATCATTGTATGAGGATAAGTTCAGATTTTTTTGGCATGTTTGTTTGTTGCCTAGGGAAGGAGCAAAGTGGATTGCATCTAATGCATAGCACGTGATGAGTTACAAAGTCCTATTAAGTGGTGATCATGGAGCGGTTGGAATTTTCTTGAAGAATATGAAGAGATTGTTATGATTTCTAACAGTGAAGATTGTACTGACTTGTTTGTAATCTCAATGATGAGAATTGGGTTTTTGTTGTGTTACCGACCTAATTGATTTGTATTTAAGGTCGATGAAGTTGTTTGTAAAAGTTGTTGACAAGATTGGTAGAAACCCATTGAGTGTGTAGTTGCCTAACCGATGAATGGATCTGCACTTTGAGTAAAGGTAGATTGAATCTTAAAAGGATCTGATCAAGCAACTATAGTGCTATTCAGATAGATCAAGAAAACCTGTTGTTCTCTAACAATTATAATAGAAGTGAAATCCCTTAACCAGGTAAGCTCTAACATGCTTGGTTACTTATTAAATCCACTAACAAGATGGTCCATTAGCTTGGATTCTTAAATCCTCCAGCGAGGTTACTCCTAACTAGGTATTGTTCTTTTCATCAAGGCATATTTGTAAATCCCTTAACCAGGTGATTCCTCACCACAATTAGTTCTTAACAGGACTTATTGTAAAGCTTTAACAGGCTTGGCTCCTAACAAGGAGAACTTCAGAAGAGTTTAGATAGCTATCCTTGTGAGTCTCATCTCACCATGGTTTTTACCTATTTGGGTTTTCCATGAATAAACATTTGTGTCAAGTGGTGAATGTTTTTGTGGTTATGATCTTATTTGTTGATTTGATTAACTTCTAATAAGGCATGATAACTAGAAGCATTGAGAGATGAATATGTTGAGATATGATTAAGCATTGTTGATGTTTACAAGATTGGAGTTGTTTACTATTAAGTTGTCATAATAGCCAAACCGGTTGATGTCAAGTATTCTTATGAATATTGATCTTAACTAATATATGTTTACTTTGTTTGATTGAATTTAAGTTTGGGAACTTTGTATCAATTTTTTAGTATACTGATTCACCCCCCCTCTCAATATTCTATTGGATACTTATTCTTTCATCATACCATCACAAGTTGCAGAGGGGTTGTGGCTCAAGGTAGGACGTATCTGATCGGATCCATGGAGTGCACTGATTGATGTAGGATGTTTGGATACATATCGAAGTAGGTGAAGAAAACCATCGAACCATTTATGGCAATTAACTAGAAGATGAGACGACACATTGAATGCAAATTGCTAAAGATGGAAGGTGTGCACTGGAAGGCATGATGTTGGCAGTGATGTACAGGCAATCATCTCTGAGACATGATTTGAGGAGATTTGATTGGATATGGTATGGCTCGTTGGTTGAAGAAGAAACCCTAATCGCGTCGGTGTTTAAATATGTGTTTTGGAGGGAAAACCTAGATATATGGATGCAAACCAAAGACCAGGAGATGATGATGTTGCATGTTTAATGTTGAAGAGTGGAGTGTGAAAGAGTAGTAGAGAGCCAACCATTCAATGACTTCATCAAAGATCATATAAACTGTGTGTTAGAAATGCAACCAATGAGAGGGTTTAGCAGATGCTTAACCGATAAGATAGAAGCAACCAATAAGTAGAAAAGAGGCTAAGTGTAGGGAGAACCAATGGTGATCAAGCCCACAAGAAGGTAGCTCAAAGTGAAGTAGCTATGTGTGAGAGTGGCAGAGAAGATTTGGCAGGCATAGAATAGGGTAGGGATGATTCAGTAAGCTGAGTAACCGGCAGTCAGGTGCAAAGTCTGCCAGATAAAGAATTGGTAGAGGCTGAGTTGGCAAGAGAGAAGTAGAGACCAAAGGAGGCAATAGTGAATGAGATAGAGTGTGATCAGGTAGAGAGGAGACTGAGTGGAAGATAGAACACACTACCGGTAAAGTTGATGAGAAGGAAAATTGACAGAGAACTGAATCATTAGTGGTTATAGAACTCATTTATAACTGGGCTATTACTTATTTATGAGTTCATGTATTGTGATGACTAAGTTGGTGCTCGGTGTAGGTGTTGTAGCTCATTTGGTTTGGTGCCCATAAACAACAGGGGTTGGTGCTTGTTTGGGTTGGCGCTCCTTGGGTTGGTGCCCTAAAATTGTAATACATTGATTTTACTGTGAGGCTGGATTGATAGTAGACTCCAGTAGCATTTCACTGAGGTTTTTCCCATCTTGGGTTTTCCTTGTATATACTGTTGTTATGGGATGTGCCCTTGTGTATGCTTGCATTGCATTACCTTGATTTATCTTACGAGTAGACCCACTTGATATTAGGATGATAACAGGTATTCACACATAGGGTAGATAAAGGGAAAATTTTGTAAACCACTAATTCACTCCCCCTCTCAGTGGCACATTGTCTCTAACAATTGGTATCAAAGCCCTAGGTTCCCGGTTGATAAGCTTTCTCCAGCTTGGGTAAATTCTAGCTATTTAGACACAATGGTCTGTTTAGTGTCAATCCTAGCTCCAGTATTTGATGGGTCAAACTATATCATATCGAGTTGTAGAATGGAAGTCTACTTGTCCTCCCTAGGATTTTATGTATGGATGTTAGTAGTAAATGGATGCCCTGGTAAAGTCACTCCTCCCACTGGTCCTGAAGAAGAAAGGAGAAAAAAATGTAATAATGAAGCTATGGATGCCATACTCAGTGGGTTATCTAGTGATGTCTCCTCATAGGTGGACATATGTAGATCTACTAAAAGCCTATGGGATAGATTGGAGAAACTTTATGGCAATGAACCTTGCATTGCAGAACCGGTTTGTGGAAACAAGAAAAGGAATGAAGCACATGTGTCTGTAGATGATGAAGGTAAATCTGTTAGCAGTGGCAGAAATGATGAAGAGGAAACTCACCTCTTTATGGCTCAAGAATCAAAAGATGAGAGGCACACATCACAGAGTAATCATGCAGATCACTCTTACCGGTAAGGTGTGTTTGAGAGTAATGATGAAGATGAAGCTGAAGTTGATCTTGAATGTGAACTAGTAAGTGCACTAGAAGAGCTACAAAATGTTAGAAATGAATTTAAGAGGTACAAAGATTCATTTCATGAAGAATGTAGCCAGTTGAGAATATGCCTTGAAGAATCAAAAATAATATCTACATGTTAACATCTCAACTAGAAGAGGCAAAAGGATTGACTAGTGAATTGAAATCAGTCTTTGATGCTAAGGAGAGAAGATGTGAGGAACTCCAACTAGAAGTGGAGACAAAGAACAAAGAATGTTAGGACCTAAAAGGAGAAATGAAGAACATCAGGAAAGACCTTGAGAAGTGTCAAAATGAGTTCAAGATAAGGATCCGATATGATGGCAGCACTTAGGCCTTGGATAAAATGTTGAGTACACAAAAACACAAATAGGATACCGGAGGATTAGGATATGTTGTCAGTGAATGCTCCACAAGTGAGGATGTCTCTCACAAGGACATTTAGTTTGTCTCCTCTAATGGAGATAACAAGGGTCAGACCTTCAGAGTACGAAGTGCACCAAGAAAGAAGGTTGACCTAGCTAAAACCAATGAGGACTTGAGGCTAAAAATGAAGATCGGTGCATAAAGAAGAAACAATGTCGATCCTAAAGGAAAGGGAAAGCTAAAGGAAGATAGGCTCACCAGAAACAAGAATGCAAGAAAGCATCTTAAGTGATTCCCCAATGGTGGAAGACAAACAGATGCAACACCCCAAATAAGTAGAAGTGGAGAAGCCAAACTAGTCAAATCACCTCATGTTTGGCAAAATGAATTTGTAAGTAATGTCTCCATTCTTCAGTTATTGTTTTTCTTGTAAAGGATATGCCCATAGGGCAGAGGAATGCAAAAAGATGTCTACGAATAGAAAAAGTGCTCTTCCTAGGAATAGCAATTCAGTTTTGGAGAAGATGTAATGCATTTGAGTATAGAACATCAAAATGTAGAAACATGCATAAGCCCACTCCTTGTTATGCTAACTAGAGTCCATTTTCTGCCTCAAGAAATATAAATTATATATGTTATAACAGCAATGGATCTGGCCATAGAAGTAATGTGTGCAAGAATAAGATGTTTCATGCACATGGCAGTCAGCATAACAGTTATGCCCAAAGGAGAGATGCTCCAGTTGAAACCGGTAGTGGGCTACAATGGCATGACTCTAAGAAGAAGACCAAACCGGTCTAATAGAAGGTCTTCCAATCATCCAGTTGGGATGAGTGTCGTATGCTTCTATGGCAATGTATCCTATCATAGTATAGAATCTAGTAATGTAAAGACCTATCAGCAGAAGAAGATGAGACCTTCTCCAAAGGCTACAAATGATAAGAGGAGGGAGTCCAAGCAGGTATGGAGGAAGAAGGAAGAGAACATGACCATGGACCGACACTATGCACTCAATGCATAGGTGATATCTCCTAAAGTTTAAAGGAGATACAGATCCTTAAGGGGAGCTATATGTTGATTAGATCATTCACCCCCAAATATTGAGAAGGACAAAGGAAAGGAGAGGAAGTCACCAACATGATGAGGGAACTGAGATGAAAGAATGGGTGCAATTGATATCTTGGCTACACATTCACATGGGTGAGATGGATCACTGTGGCAAGTGTCAAAGTGGGATGTAACACGGTAAGGAGAGTCATTGGACAAAGTATACTGGTAGAGATATTGAATTGGTATAGAAAATTGGTAGGTGGAGTATGTTAGTGGTAGGGACAGTTACTGGTATTGAAGAATATGTGGATCAATGTATTGCAGTTGTGTTGTAGTGGCCTCGGCGGCCTGGACATATGAGTTTATGTCTTTGATGATATTAGAAGTTATCGTAAATGACAATATATTGGACTAGTAGTCCATCCCATGTGTATGAGACATCATGATGTCAACCGGTGTGAGTCTTTCTGATTAAGGAAAAATAGGTTTTAAGGAACCCAAAACCCACTTACATATCATAAAGAAAATCATTAGAGAAGCAAGAAAGGACAAAATGAAGAAATAAAGGAAGCAAACAATCAACACAAAAGATAGTAGCCAGAGAAAAGTATAGCAAAAGACCAGCGAGATACTGGTACACCTAAAACAAAACTAGAACATCTAGGTGAAAATCTTTATGGTCTCCTCAGCATCCTTGACAAGCATCATCATTGCATTTGTTGCCTCTTTAAGGTCTTTGCTTTCTTGCACCTGTTGATTACCTTTAGTCTTCAACTCCAACTCTTTAGCATTTTGCCTAGTTCTGTGTCTGGAAGAATGATGGACATAGCTAGAACCCGACTCATCATCAACAATCAAAGTATCTTTGTTCTGCTTATCCTTCTCTAGGCAAGAAACCAGCGCATTCATATTTTGAGAAGTCACCTTCATCACAACCAAGCTATACTCCATGATTTTCCTCAGAGCACTTTGTATTTTGAACCTTGTTGTTTATCAGTTCATAATTAGAGTCACCCTTTCTTTTAGAGTCCTCACCACATCCTCTAGGTGCTTCACATCTCCCTTTATGATCTCACCCTCCGACCAGTTGGGAATATCTTTTTCATCCTCTACTTCACTATTATACTAATAATTTTCCTCTTTTCCTTTACCATTAATATCCTTAACCACATTATCAATTTTGAGCTCCAGCTCTCTCTATTTTTCCTAAATGTTGGTAATATTATCAACCACCCACTTCTAGAACTTAAAAATTTCAAAGAGTTGTTTCTAACAACATTCATAATAGTATCTGCAACCTCCATGTCCTCAGCAAAATCCTCAGGCCTAGGGTTTCCCTCCTCCATATTAATTTTAACCTCATCCCTATTGTCTGTATCATAGGGACTCTCCTTCTACTCTAACTCATCAAAATCCTCTTTACCCTACTCATTATCCTTGTCTCCTTTCTCACCCTCCACCTCCTTCTCCTACTCATGCTTCGCCTCCTTATCCACATCCTTCTCCTGCTCCTGCTCAGGATCAGTTGTCTCTTCATCATCTTCTTCAGCTTTCTTACTAACCCTCAATTTATTTTTAGGGGGAGGATTGGTAGAATCCTCATTAGACTCAAAATTGTCATCATCCTCAGAGATATGGGCACTCTCCACAAGGGGATCATCCTTATTAGCCTTAACTTTATCCTTAAGATACTCATAAATTAATAGAATAAGACCTTGGTGGGCAATAGGGTAGGAATTGGGCTTCTTAGCATGGTCAGCCAGATTGTCATTAAGGGAGGAGGCCCAGTAGAAGGGAAGAGATATCTTAGAACCATGATGAAAGTGATTAAGGATAATAAAGTGATAATTCAATAAGATACTCCATTAACATTTTTAACATTTTCTACCAAAAGGAGTTTACCTAGTTAGGGAGATAATAGGAAATATTATCCTTTTTGGTAAGGTGAGCCCTTTCTTCTTCATTCTTGGGGAAATTTTTTATGGCTTCCATTAAGAACTTACAATCTCTATAAAACTTGATGTCATCCTTCTGTAAACTAGTCACCTTGGCCACCAAATCTTCATCCACTCTCCAGGTCTAACCAAACAGAGTAACTCTGTTATTTTTCCAACCCTCGGCAAAACCACGGGAAATGGGCTTATTTCTCCCATGCAATTTCTCCATATAATCAGTGAAGCCATTTTTATGCAACCTTCTCCAAATTTTCCTTTTACCCTTCCAACTATCACAGCTGGTGGGCTCATTATGGTTAAGATTTCCACCCATAATGTAGAAGTAGTTCAAATTGAAACCCTCAAGGGAGCACAAACTAACCAAATGATGTAGAACAAAGAAGCTCTACTCATTAATGCGATGCCTGAGACAGGTCATCATCTGACAATCCGCCTCACTCCAAACTCTATCATTGAAGTCTGAACCAAAAAGGGTAATGATGAGATTAATATGTACCATTGATCCTATTATAAAATAATTGCTCTCGAACTTTGTTCTTACATGATGACTCTTTGATATAATTAGCATCTTCTACTAAAATGACCCCCTCATTAGCTAACAAATCAGCTACCCAATTACCTTCCCTAAAGGTATGGGTAATAACCACACTATCACAAGAATATAACATTTTTTTTGCCTTATCAATGATATTTTGGATATTCCAAGAAGGGGAACTAATACCTTTAATAATCTGAATTATATTAAGGGAATCCCCCCCCAGCCAATTTTGTTTAAAATTGAAACCCTAAGCAAGCTGAAGACATTTTAACATTGCTAGAGCTTTTGCAACATCGTTGTTTTGAATTCCAAAGGGATAAGCAATCGCAGCAACACAAAAGCCAAGAGAATTTTTGATAACACTTCCCCCACCAGCATTACCCAAATTTCCTTAAGCTGCACCATCAAAGTTCACCTTCACCCAATCATGAGGAGGGAACCTCCAAACCACATTATCTCTTCTACTCTTTGGATCAAACTTCCAAACCTTATTCAATAATTTTCATTCTATAAGAATCCTTTTATCATTATCATTCATATCAATATAACTACTTTGTTTGTTGCTTTTGTGAATGGTGTTGATGTTTTCTTTAATATCCCTACAAATCTTTTCAAAGACCACCTAAGAAGAACACTTAGTCTCCCTAAAAATTCTATTGTTTCTCTCCTTCCAAATATGCCAACAGGTCATAGGAAGAAGAAATGACCAAAGGGTCTTGATGATGGGAAGCTTGGTAGGGAAAATCCAATGCCAAAGGACTTCCTTAAAACTATTTTGCATATCCCAATCAACATTCCATTGCATCCACACTTTACCCCAGATTTCCCAGGTATAAGAACATTGAATGAACAAATGATCCATAGACTCAACCTCTTTTTGACATAACTCACACCTATTAGGGATCATAAATCGTCTTCTAACCAGGTTATCAATAGTGAGAATCTTGTTATGAGTGGCAAGCCAAAAAAACATATTAACTTTAGGAATGAGGAATCTATTCCAAACTTTAGTCCATATAGGGTTACAAGACTGAGTTGATATCTTTTTGTAAGAAGAAGCAATAGTAAAAGTACCCCTAGGATTACTCTTCCACAAGAAGACATCATTTGAGTCTTTGCTGACAGAAAAGGATAGCAAATCATGTTGGAGTGAAGAGAATCCAGCATAAACAACATCAAGTCTAACCCATTTATTCTCCTCCCAATAATTATAGACCATAGAACCAAACCTCCTTTTACAATCTTCAATGATATTGTTGCAATCCTAGTTAAAAGGAGGCTCATCTTTGATCCAGACATCCTCCCAAAATCTAATTTTGTTACCTTTTCCAAGGACCCAACCAGCTCCAGCTTTAGCAACTTTAACAGATTTTATCATACTATTCCAAATAAAAGATCCAGCAGGGATATCTTCATAATAGAGAAGGGAATGAATGGGCTGATTATGGATGTATTTGTCAACCACACCCTACTCCAATCTCTCTTAATACCATAGGCCCTCCAAACCTATTTGGCTAACAAAGCTTTATTGAAAGGTTTAAGGGATTTGATACCTAACCCCCCACTACTTTTAGGACCATAGACTTTATACCAAGCAACCAAAGCAATCATTTTCTTATCTTCCACACCAGACCAAAGAAATCTTTTCTGAATTCTTTCTAACACTTCTGTAAATTTCACCAGTATACTAAACAAACTAAGAGCATAAATAGGTAGATTCTGAAGGGTAGCTTGAAGAAGCTGGAGATTATCAGCCTGCGACAACATAGAGCCTTTCCATCCAACCAGTTTTTTTTTGAACTTATCAATCAAATAATTCCAGGAAGAGTTTGGAGGAGCAAAACCAAGAGGGAGGTCCAAATAAGTAGAGGGGAGCAGCTCAACCTTATAGCCAATTATGTTAGCAATCCTGTGCTGCCTCAACAAGGGAGTGTTGATGAAGTAAATAGCAGATTTCTCCCAATTAACCTACTAGCCAGTAGCAAGGGAATAAGAGCGGAGAGCATTTTTGAAGGCAAAAGCTTCACTCATAGAAGAGTATCCCAATAATATAGTATCATCAACAAACTATTGATGAGTGCAGAAGAAATTAGCTGAAGAGGGTTGCAATCCTTTGATGATCCTTTTCTCCTTCAACTTTTGAATCAATCTACTCAAACATTCCACCAAAATAGTGAAAAGAATGGGCAAGATAGGATCTCCTTTCTTGAGACCCCTTGAAGACTTAAAAAATATGGAAGGAGATCCATTAACAAGAATAGAAAAATTTGGCATAGATATCAGCTCTCTAGTGATTGTGATAACCTTCTCATCAAATCTAGAGGCTTCCATGGTCCTAAAAAGAACTTGTCATTCAACCCTATCATAGGATTTTGCTAAATCCAATTTTATGAGGAATCCCTCTTTGTTCGGAGCATTAAGAGAATGGATATTCTCATGCACAAGAATTATGGAGTCCAAAATCTGCCCACCTAGGACAAATCCTTTTTGCTCCTCAAAGATAACAAGAGGAAGAAAAACCAGCAATCTAGAATGACTTTCAAGATTATCTTGTAAAAAGAATTTCATAGACTTATTGGCCTAAACTTACCCATAGAATCAACTCTAGCCACCTTAGGAATTAGAGAAATGAAGGTGGAGTTTATTTCTTTAAGAATTCTTCTAGAACCAAAGAATTCATTGATAGCATTGACCACATCAGCCCCAACAATGTGCCAATATTCTTGAAATAAAAACATGGGGAAGCCATCTAGGCCCGATGCCTTATCCCCTTGGAAGGAGAAAACAACTCTTTTAATTTCATCAACTAAGGGGATGGTAGATAAAATCCTATTCTGATTAGGTCCAATAATCTTAGGAATATTTTCAACCAGATCTTGTTGCTTAACAAGGTCAAGTTCCTTGCTACCAGTCAGAAGGTTAGAGAAGAACCTTACAACTTCATTAGCTATATCATCATCTTTGACAAGAGTTTTATCATTAACAATCAATCTAGAAATTATACTTGCCGCTTTATGCTTCATTGATGTCATATGAAAGAATTTAGTATTTCTGTCACGAGCCTCTAACCAAATTGCCCTTGTTCTCTACCTCCAGTAAATTTCTTCTCTTGAAATAGTGTTGTGTAATTTGGCTAGAACATCATCTTCGTTAGCCTTGGGGACATTCTTATAACCATGTTTCTAAATAGAATTTTGAATCTTTTCTAATTCCTCCTTAAGCTTCCTCTTAGATTCAAAAATATCCCCAAAAACCTTTTTATTCCAAACCTTGATCTTACCTTTGATGTTTCTTAACTTTTTTGCAACTTTGAACATGGCAAAACCATCCACAATTATATTCCACCATTTGAAAATTGAAGCTTCTAAGGAAGAGTGTGAGATCCACTTTTTTTTCAAATCGGAAGGGAAAGTAGCATTTGCCCTTAATAGAATTAGCAAGAAAAGAAATAGGATAATGGTCCAATCCAATTTTGTTAATAACAAACAGAGAGCATCTATACTTAAGGACCCAGTCAGGAGTAATAAAAGATCTATCAAGCCTTACCTAAATAAGTTCTCCTCCATCCCTTCGATTAGACTAAGTGTAGGAAGCTCTAGAAAGGTCAACGTCAATGAGGGCATTGGCATTGATAAAGTCCATAACATCAATCATGCTATCTAGTTGAGCTTGGGTTCCACCAAATTCTTCAATTCCTGCAGAGGAGTGTTGAAATCTCCCATCAAAAGCCAACTATCCTGGGTAAAAGTCCCTCTTTTCTGCTATATTTTGTCCCAAAACTTGCTCCGAGCAGCATTAGAGTTGGGGGCATAAATGTTGGTAACCACCCAGTCCTTTCCTTCAACAATGCATTTGACTCTCATAGAAATGATATTACCATCTTCATCAATCAGGTCTCCATCAATAGTTTTCTTATTCCAAAATATGGCGACCCCACTAGATGCTCCATTAGAGCTACTGCCACACACACCCCCAAGTTTAAAGAATTTTAATTTTTCTACTTTTTCCTTACTCATTTTAGTTTCCTAAACTAGGATAATGTCCGGCTTATGATCTCTGATAAAATTCCTGAGCACATCCTACTTTTGGAGACCATTTAGGCCTCTAATGTTCCAAGAGATTACCTTCATTTGGAAACCTAGGAGTAGGATTCCTAAATGGTTCACTTCCTTCCATCAACTATATTTTGTTTGTTGTCCTAGTCCATGTGCCACTTCATAGTTTTGCGACCCTGTGGAGATTTGGAAAGTCCAATATCTGCCTTAGATCTGGTTCTAGTTTTAACCCCATTAGTACACCCTATTTTCTTGTTTTTCTTTTTTCCCACTTCTATTAACTCTTCATCTTCTTCATTTTTATATGCAAACTTCTTACTATTCCAAGGTTCTCCTTTTTTCTTAGATGAGGTGGGCAAATCAGTCCCAGAGTTTTGGAATAGAGAGTTAAGGTTAACTTGGGGTGATCTAAACTGGGTCTTTCCTTCAAAGATTACATCTGGAACTTTAGAGTCCTTTGAAGACACTTTATTACATTCTTGTTCTATTTCTTTTGGAATCTCATATTGTGATTCATTGGTGTCTCCAATCTCACCATCTTCAAGAATTTCTTCTATAATTACATTTTCTTTTTCTTGAATCTGTAAAGCTTCAAAGTCATTGCTTGTTTTAACTTCAAATACATTCTCTTCATCCTTTTTGATTTCCTTCTGAGGACTCTCCTTGGAAGGACTAGCTTTCCTTTCATCCCTTGTTATATCTTTTGAGTTACTAGGGAATCCAGTTCCTCCTTTCGATCTACCCTCCTCATTTTTGTTCAGCTTCTCTTTCCAGATCTATTTAACATGATTATTGTTCTTCTAAGCATTCTTTGTGTTACTAGGACAAGCCTTTGCCCAATGTCCAACTTTCTTATATGAAAATCACATGAAAGGGAGGGATTCAAACTCTATGACTTGTTCCCACTTACCTAGCTTGGAATTTATTTCGATAGAGCTAGGAAGGTCTGTGTTCTATGAGATATTAATGCATATCCTTGCATACAATAGTCTCTTTCATGCTGTTGTCATATAATCTATAACCACAAGCTCCCCAAAGGATTTAGCAATGCTTGAAAACATGTCCTCCAACCAAAATTCAAGTAGAAAACTAGGGAGCCGCACCCAGATCGGAGCAGATTCAAAAAAGGAGTCATTGAGCTCCATTTTTGGAGACCATTTTCTTAAAGATAAAGAAGACTTCCCAAGCATCTAGGGTCCTCCACTCAGAGCCATTTCTAAGTCTTCACCATAGGAGAAGGAAAAGACATAAAAACCCCTTAATAGGGCTAAAACATCAACCTATTGTTTTACCCTCCATTTTATCTTCACAAAAGACCTAACAAGTTCAATATTAGGTTTGGGTCCAACAAATTTCCCCACAAGAGAAAATACCATAAGAGAAATATTGTGATCTATGACCATGTCTGGTACAGCAATAGCTCATCTGCCTACCTTTCTATAAGAAATATCTTCCACAGAGGGAAAGGTAGATTTACCAGTAGGCTTGTTTGCAAAGAAACTATTCCAGGATTTGACCACCTTGTCTCTAGCCGGCTTTTCCAGCTCAGCATTCAAGATCTCATGACTCAACTTTATAGAATCTTTGGTATTTTTAAATTCAAGAGGAGGGTCTCGATGTTGTGGGTCCCCATCCTTTCAACCATCCTCATCATCCCCTGTAGATCCCAATGAGACAAGTTGTCCTTGAGCTGCAGAGGCTATAGAACTAGAGGAAAAACCAGCCACGTTGATCCCTCCATTCGCAAAATTCAAATTTCCCTCAATGTGACTTGGCATTGTGGTCAGGTATGTTTATGTCACAAAGATGGGATGGATGTCATGGAAGTGAAAGACCATCAACATGTATAGATTCTCACTTCCATCAGTACATCTAGTATTGCAGATCACTAGTACACAAGTTAGTGTTGATTTGTGTTGATGTCAAGTATAGAAGACTGGTATGGTATCATGACGAGTAAAGTAATGTGTTGGCATTGAGATTTGCCAACTGGTAAGCATGTGTCTGGAAATTTAGTAGGGTGAGCTAATGACAAAGTTCAAAATTGGTATGCAATTTGATGTGAAACTGTAGAACTCCCATCAGAAGACGAGGTCATCACAGGCTAGTGACATGACCGACAAAGTTTTGAACTATACAAGTTAGTAAAGTAGACAAAGGGGATGTCTACCAGATTATGTGTAAGAGATGTTGCTACTCAAACAAGGAGGTCATATTAGTGCAACACTAGAAGTTGAAGTAGACAATATGTTGATAACTAATTCTCTTATGTCATTGGTCCACAGGAGACACAGATTCACTTCAAATAGTAAGTTGTAATTACTTGGCTTATCTCCTAACATACATGGAATGCATTATAACTCTCTGGAATAAGGTAAAGAAAGAAAAGGCATGTAATTGGATGCATAGACTGGATGAGTAATGTAGAAGATGAGGAAGCCCCCTGAGGTTGACATCAGAGATGTGCACTGGGTCAACATGTGAAGACATGATGTGCTACCAGAGTAGACAAAGAAGAGTTAAGATCGTGAGTTTGCTTCCTTGGAAAACCAATTGAGAAGAGAACTAGTCAAATGAAAATGAGGCTTTGTAGTTGCACATATGGAGTTACTAGTATGCAGATGGAAAGTGGTATTGCCATAGATGCATAATACTTGGAGATGGATGGCATGAAGATATCATGTACACTACTATATGGAGGCAGAAACATGTCAATTCATAAACAAGGAGGATATCAGCATACTACCAAGTGGATCGAGAGACAAAAGTGAAGTGCTCTCAGTCTAATGAAGATGCACATGATGAGTCATCTGATATTTCTACTGAGGACTGGCATGATTGATGATTGGGCTAACATAATTCACCGACACAAGGAAGGTGAAGGTATGAAGGTTAACCAGCAAGGCAAGATATACCAGCAGGGCTAGAAAAATGGTAAGCAAAGTGGGACCGGTAGATGAACCCAGTTGAGTGGTTAGTCAGTGATCCTGTCTAAACCAACACAGAGGTCTAAGATGAGATGGATACTAACAAGGATGCCACGTGGAGTTGAAGTGGCATGCTTACAGAGGTCAATGAAGTATCGTGATGGTGAGGTTGTTGCAGAGTTGGTTGACATTTAATGTTGTTTGTGAATGTAATGGGTCGAGTTGCAAAGGGGTTGCAGTTCAAGGTAGGATGTATCTAATTAGATCCATGGAGTACACTGATCGATGCAGGATGTCTAGATATAGATTGAAGTAGGTGAAGCAAACCATCAAACCATTTATGGCAATTGATCAAAAGATGAGCCGATAGATTGAATGCAGACTGCTAAAGATGGAAGGCGTGCAATAGAAGGCATGGTGTTGGCAACGATGTACAGACAATCATCTCCAAGACATGATTTGAGGAGGTTTGATTGGATATGGTATGGCTAGTTGGTCGAAGAAGAAACCTTAATCGTGCCAGTGTTTGAATTTGTGTTTTGGTGGGAAAACCTGGATATATAGATGCAGACCAAAGACTAGTAGATGATGATGTTGCATGCCAAATGTTGAAGAGTGGAGTGTGAAAGAGCAAAAGGGAGGCAATCATTCAAGGACTTCATCAAAGATCATATAAACTATGTGTTGGAGATGCAACTAGTGAGAGGGTTTACCAGATGCTTAACTAATAAGATCAAAGCAACCAGTAAGGAGAAAAGAGGCTAAGTGTAGGGGAGAACCAATGGTGATCAAGCCCACCAAAATAGCTCAGAGTGAAGCAATTGTGTGCAAGAGTGGCAGAGAACATTCGACAGGCATATAACAGAGTATGGATGAACCGGTAAGCTGAGTAACTGATAGTTAAGTGCAAAGTCTCTCAGATAAACAACTGGTAGAGGCTGAGTCAGCAAGAGAGAAGTAGTTAATGAGACAAAGTGTGATCTGACAAAGAGGAGACTGAGTGGAAGATAGAACACACTACTGATAAAGTTGATGAGAAGGGAAATCGATAGAGAACTGAATCATTAGTGGTTATAGAACTCATTTATAACCAGGCTCTTACTTTTCTTATGAGATCATGTATTGTGATGATTGAGTTGGTTCTCAGTGTAGGGGTTGTAACTTCTTTGGGTTGGTGCTCCTTTGGGTTGGTGCCCATAAACTATCAGGGGTTGGTGCTCCTTGGGTTGGTGCCCTAAAATTGTGATACATTGATTTTACTGTGAGGCTAGATTGGAGCAGTAGACTCCAGCAACATTTCTCACCAAGGTTTTTCCCATCTTGGATTTTCCTCATCTATACTGGTGTTATGGGATGTGCCCTTGTGTATGCTTGCATTGTATTGTCTTGATTTATCTTACCAGTAGACCCACTAGGTATTAGGATGATAATCGGTATTCACACATAGGGTAGATAAAGGGAAACATTTGTAAACCACTGATTGTCCCCCCCTCTCAGTGGCACATTGTGTCTAACAAGGATTTGATAGGAATGTACCCATGGGAAGAGCCATTCAACTTATCTTTCTCATCACCACGAAATGGCATAGTAACAAAGTTGACTAGTTTTTGGCAAAATGAGGGTTTACAAGGCTTAGGGTTCAAAAACTCATCAAGAGATTCATCTAACTCATCTGTACTAAAATTATAATCAACATAATTACATACATCATCAAAAGCATGAACATCTTGTAAATACAAATATGACATTTTTAATGAAATTTGAACACACAATGCAAGGAAAATTAAATAAATCTCTTTTTTTCTTTTTTCTTTTTTATGTTTTGAATGGAAATGAAATATACTAGATCTAGATCTAACAATCCAATGCAATAAAAATGAAATTGGATTCACGTTGGGTTCACCAAAGATGTGTAGGGGAAAAAGTGAGACTAAGTATGGAAACCCTAATCCCACTCTCATACACACTCATGGAATACGAAAGAGCCTAAGGAGGTAATGCACTTCAGATACTTCTTGTGAGGAAGAGAGAGCCAAGGATTACCTCTTAGGGTTTCTATTCCCTTGCTACAAATGAGAGAGAGGAATGATTCAAAATGCAATCTAACCTAAAGTGCAAGTAAGCAAGCAAACCCTAATCTGGAAGTCAAGAATAGGAGATAACTGATATACTACTGAAAATTATAGATTAGGAAACAAAATCATAGTTACACCTGTGTCCAAAATCTAAGCTAAAATGTCCAAGACTAGGGTGCCATGCCACTATCCTGATTCTACAAGTCTGAAGCTGCAATTGAAGGGTTGGATTCTGAGGTCTACAAAGTGTTGCACTACCAAATCTTGTTGAAAACAAGTAGGAGCAGGGCATCACGCCCCTTTCCTCGGTAGGACCAGGGTGCCATGCACCTGCCCCAGGGTTTTTTGCTGAGATCTAAACCCTAAGACAACCTCTATGTGCTCTGTCGATCCTGAAACTTCCAGCAATGCTCAGATCCGAACCTGTACCTATTGAGTGTGCGAAATCTTAGGATGCAAAGGAGAATTAATTGCTACCGAAAAACAAACTAAAGGTAATCCTTTCCATCTAAATGCTAATGTAAATAGTTGTTTGGTTGCTAAGGTTGAAGATAGTTGGTTATGGCATAGAGGGTTTTGTCATGTGAACTTTGATAATGTGGTTAAGGTCAACAAATCTAGTATGGTGAGAGGTATGCCACAACTTGTTAAACCAGAAAATGTGTTGTGTAAAGAATGCCAGTTGGGTAGGATGCCTACATCTTATTTTAAGAGTAAATCTTTTTCTTCTGAGCATATTCTTTATTTAATGAAAACTGACCTATGTGGTCCTATGAGGACTAGAAGTTTTATGGTGATAAGTATTTCATGTTGTTTATTGATGATTTTTCAAGGATGATGTGGGTTACTTTTCTAAAGGAAAAGTCATAATATTTCATCGAATTCAAGGCATTCAAAGCCTTAGTATAAAAGGAAACCGGTAAGAATCTTAAGTGATTGAGATCTGATCGGGGTGGAGAGTTTACATCAGATGAGTTTGTGAGATATTGTGATGAAAATGGAATAAAGAGGCAGTTATCTACTCCAAGGACACAACAACAAAATGGAATTGTAGAAAGGAGAAACAAAACCATTGTTGAAGCATCTAGGACTATACTGTTATAGGGAGATGTACCAAAGATATTTTGGAGAGAAGTAGTTAGCACTGTTGTTTACACTTTGAGCTAGGTACTGGTGAATAAAGTTAATGATAAGATGCCCTATGAGTTATGGTATGGTAAAACTCCTAATGTTAGCTATTTCAAAGTTTTTGGCAATAGATGTTTCATAAAAAGAGATGATTTTATTGGTAAATTTGATGCTAAAAGTAATGAGGGAACATTCCTTGGCTACTCCACTGAGAGTAAATATTTCAAGTGTTACAACAAATGGAAAAAGAAGATTGTGGAGAGTGTGAATGTAAAAGTTGATGATTTCCCTGATAAACTTGATGATACCAGCAAATCTGATCCAATGGATGATGAACAAAAACTTGTGTTTATGGAACCGGAATTGTAGAAAGATGTTGAGCAAAACAATGCAGTGGAAGAAGCTCAACCAGCAGAAGATGAAGAAGATGAAGAACAAGAAGAAGTTATTGCATTAGAACAAGTAATTCCTAGGTATATAAGGCTAAATCATTCTAAAGACCAGATAATAGGTGACAAGAATGTTGGAGTGTAGACTAGAAGAAAAATCAAAGAAAGCTCCTGTCAAATTTCCACAGTTGAACCAAAGACAGTTAGAGAAGCTCTTAAATATGATGACTAGTTAAAGGCAATGAATGAAGAGCTTGATCAGATTCAGAAAAATAACACATGGTCACTTGTTCCTAGACCTGATGATAAAAAAGTGATTGTTACAAAGTGGGTATTTATATACAAGTTGAATGAAGAAGGAGACGTTACTAGAAACAAGGCAAGACTAGTATGCAAAGGGTATGCATAAGAAGAAGGTGAAAACTATAGAGAGACCTTTCCACTGGTTACTAGACTTGAAGGTGTTAGAATGCTACTTGGATTTGCATCTTTTAAAGGTTTCAAAGTTTATCAAATTGATGTAAACTCAGCATTTATGAATAGTATTCTTGAAGAAGACATGTATATTGAACAACCGGGTGGGTTTGCATTGTCAGAAGATAAGGATATGGTATGCAAACCACATAAGGCATTATATAGATTAAAGAAAGCACCAAGGGCATGGTTTGAAAGTCTTCATGCACATCTGATAAAGATAGGATTTTAGAGAACCAGTGAGGATAGCAATATTTATGTGAAGATAGAAGGAGACAAGATGTTGATTGCAGAAGTATTTGTTGATGACATCATATTTGGAGGAAATGATGATATGTGTATGATTGTTACAGATGTGATGAAGAAAGAGTTTGAGATGTCTCTGATAAGTGAGATTAAAAAAATTCATTGGATTGTAGGTCCAACAACTGGAAGGTGGAATTTTTATATTTCAGTCTAAGTATGTGAAAGAAGTGTTAAAGACCTTTGGAATGGAAGACTGTAAACCAGTTGGAACGCCTATGGTTACCGGTTGCAGATTGTCAAAAGAAGATGATTCACCCTCACTAGATGAGAAGGAATACATATCTATGATTGGGAAACTTCATTATGTTGTTCACAGTAGACCAGATATTGCCCATGCAGTTGGTTTAGCATCAAGATTTCAGAAGTGCCCTAAGGAGACACATATGATAGCAGTAAAGAGGATATTCAGATATCTTAAAGGGAAAGTTGATTATGGATTGTGGTATCCATACAAAGGCAATTTTTCTTTGCAGGTATTCACTGATGTTGATTGGGTAGGAAATGTAGATTATCGGAAAAGAACAACCGGTGGAGCATTCTTTCTAGGTGGTAGACTGGTAGCTTGGGCTAGTAAGAAATAGACTTATATATCTCAGTCTACAACATAAGTAGAGTATGTGGTTGGATCAATTAATTGTACACAAGCTATATGGATGAGACATGTCTCGAAAGGATTCAAGTAGGATATGACAGAACCAGTGATCATATATTGTGATAACACTAGTGCTATTAACATTTCAAAGAACCCGGTACTACATACTAGGACTAATAACATTAAATTTAAGTATCACTTTTTGAGACAAAGGGTGTAGGAAAAGAAAGTGAGATTGGAGCATGTGTCTAGTAAAGAGAAGTTGGTAGATATATTCACTAAGCCACTACCTAAGGCTACCTTTGAATATCTCATAGGTAAGTTAGGGGTTATACCCCTAACCAAGATCAACTAGGATGTTGGTGAAGCATCAATCTAGTGGATTTCTTGAATATCTTTCACTATGGATTGATGAGAAGTGGGCTACTCCTCAAGGGGATCATCTAAGATGAGGAATACAAAGATGATGGAGATGTAGCAGCAGAGATGAAGACAAAAGATGCATTTAAACCTTTGGAATTGTTGTCAAAGGGGGAGAAGAAATATGATAGGGTGAGAAGAGAAATAAAGAGAAAAGGAGAAGATAAGTAAAACCAGGAGAAGAACTAATGAATGGACAGTGAGTGGTGTACAATAGACATAATAGGTTTCAAACAAAATTTTGGTGTTGTAGTTTTTAATGTTGCCATCAATGCCAAAGGGGGAGAATGTTGGCATGTTGGCATAACTGACAGAGATAATGGTGTACTGGTAAAGGACTATTGGTGATGATATATTGAAGGACTATTGGTGATGATATATCGATGGACTATTGGTGATGATATATTGAAGGACTATTGGTGATGATATATTGATGGACTATTGGTGATGATATAATTATGATATGATGCTTTATGATCAGTTATTTGTGTTGTCATTGATGGAAACCATGTTTGTCCATGTTTTTTTATGCTTGGTATGCCCTCTAAGTCTACTGGTATAACATAACCGATAATGGATTGAGCTGGAAAGAAAAATTGCTAAGTAGCAATCAAGCAATGAACCAATAAGCAGGAATAGAGAAGGAGATGGTTGCAGTAGAGATCCATGTTGAGTTAGGTGTTGCAGTTTGAAATGTGTGCTTATGATATTAAAATGAGTCTATGAATGAAACTGTATAATGTTTGCAAAACCGAAAGTCATGTTTGTAGTTGACTATTGTACATTCAGTTAGGGTTTGAGAACCAGTATCAAGATCTTTGATCAACTGGTGACGCTTTAAGGTTTGGCAGTGATTCTTTTCATGTTCATAATTTGATGATGATGTGTTAGAATCCATGTGAAGAGATAAGATATTGTTTTGGCACATACAAGGAGCGAATTTCTAGGAAAGTAGTGAAGTGTTTAGAAGAATGTGCTAGGGTTTTGATAGCTTTTCATATTGATGTGCGATGATGAGTTATGATTATTCAACAACTACAATTGTTTTAAAAATTGTTGTAATGATCTCTAATATGTTTTGGTATAATATTTTGTGATGCTTGATGTAATTTCAATGAATTTTCAAAGTTGATAGGGTTATTTAGGCCAGGTTCTAGTAAGTTTATTGTGGTAGTGATTAGAGAAGAAGTGTGTGTCGAACCAAATTGTGATGTCTGCATGAGTGAAGCAGATTTTAGCTAAAATGAATCTGTATTAGAAAGAAGAGAGTGCATTGATCATATCATTTATCTGTTGTTTCCTAATAGTTGCAGTAGCATTAAAATCCCTTAACTGGGTAGGTCCTAACAGGCCTGATGTTGTAAATCCCTTCACCAAGTGGCTCATTAATTTGGGTTTAAATCCTCTAGCAAGTTTACTCCTAATAGGGTAAAGCTCCTAATAGAGCTAAGTTGTAAAATCCCTTGACCGGGTGACTCCTAACAAGGTCTACTCTTAACCGGGCATTGTTGTAAAGCTCCTAACCAGACTAGGCTCTTGATAGGGCGTATTTTGAAAGAGTGCAAATCTTATGGGTACTAATTCCCACTGTGGTTTTTCCCATTTGGGTTTCCAAGTGAAAAATCCTTGTGTTCATGTTGTGGTTGGATTTTTGACTTGTTCATTTGATGTCTTTACTATATTTTCTTAATGATGAACACTTAAGTTGCTACCGGTAATGTTTTGGTAAAATTGACCTAGAGATTGTTTGATCAGCTATTGGTACTAGTTATGAATTGTTTTATGAAGTATTTTGCAGATTGGTGAAAGATTGCAGTTTATTCTTATTACTGATTCACCTCCCTCTCAATAATAATCGAATCCTCACAATAACACTATTTTATTTAAGTTGTTATTCTCAGGACTTCATGGGTTATTAAGATTCCTTATGAGTTATCAAAATATGAGTGCATGAGTATTATTAAAATAATTCTTAAGATGCCTAAAGTGTTGAATATAGAAAGATTCAAAAACATACAATGAGATCATAAGAAGATCTGGTGGAAAGAAATCTGACAAAGTTGAAAGTGTGCCAAGAGGCAAGAGAGCTAAGAAATATTCTATAGAGGATTATCCCTCTATATCTAAGGTGCTGAAATCTAAACATGAGAATCTAGAAAGAAAGGCGTGTTGAAGCTCTAATTGTGGAAAGCGATGAAGAAGAACCAAAAAAACTCAATGTGTAGAAAGATGTTGTGGAAAAAGAAAAGGTGGTTGACTCCCATGTCCCTTTAGAAAAAAGTTCTTTTGATATCGATAAAGTGCTTGAGTTGATTGGGTGACCAGATGGTTTGAAGAAGGTTGGTGAGCTATATCTTATTGTTTTGACATATGATCAACACACTATATAATAGGCATGTGTGACATATCTACTCTAAAACAATCTCATTCCTACTAATGTTGTTGATGTTATTCTAGAAGTATTGGTAGAATTACTGATTGACCAAATGGATATAATTGGAAAAGATTACAATGATTACAGTGAACCCTATAAAGAGACAAATCTAAAAGAGAAGATGACAGAAAGGTACCTAAGGGTACATCCAAATCTTAAACTAAATTTGATTGGTTTTAGGAAAATGATGGATAATGCTACCTAGTTGTATCAGTATTACCTGAGGTGGCCTATGGATATAAAGAAATTTAAAGATGAAATAGACTTTATTGAGTCTCAGCTTAATGAGTTGGTTTAGACATTTGATATTTATAAAGAGGTTAATGGTGTTATGAGATTTAAGGTCTAGGATCCCCATTCTCAATTGTCACTATGAAAGAAGCAAATAGATGAATATGTGAAATTGTTTTGTGGAACTAAGGATGATATGGAATTATGATTGTCTACATTTATTAGGTTATTAGAAAATGTAGAAATGGTAGAGAAAAGTGCAGTTAATGTTGATTTCTTTGATGTTGTAGTAAATATGTGTATTGATTATGAGTGTTAGGGTAGAATGTTATTTTACACTATTCAATCATAGAACTCTTCTTTTGTTAGCTTTAAGAAATAGTACAAGGATATTTGGCCTGGTGATCCTTGATAGGTATTCCTATTTTCAAGATTTTTTGATAGGGAGAGTTGCAATTTTTTATCACTTTATTTTGACAAGTAAAGTTGGCCTTTGTCTTTGATGTTTTTTTGTTTTCTTTGATCGGTAATGGGCCGAAGCCGATAAGGTGTACATACACCCTACCCCCTTGTGGGATTTAAACTTGTGACCTCTCTTTCAAGAGCACAAGTTCTCCACCACTAGGCCAACTCAGGCTGTACCTTTGTCTTTGATGTTAAAGTGGGAGAGTTTTTTTTTTTTTTTAAGAGAAAGTTTTAGTTTTGCCATCAATTAAAAAGGGAGAGATTGTTACACATTTATGAATCTTTATTGCCATTGATCTCAAAATTATTATTGGTGGTCTGGATATTGTTGGTCCAAATATGTTGTGCATAATATTATACCTGATAACTATATGCTATAGAAGTATTGGCAGATTGATGTTAAGTATTGGTAGATTGATGTTGTGTCTTTTGATTTAGGATGATGATATGAAGTAGCTCCAGAAGTTTAATATTCTTTGTTTGGTCTAGAAGATTTGATGTTCAGTTTGGTGACTATTCTAATTAAAATACTATTGACCAAAATTTTTCTTTGCACTAGATATGTCTCAGATGGTCATGTTTAGTATTGTAGAATGATCCTTCATCCTGATTTCAAATTTTCAGTTGTTTGATTGGTTGGTTCATGAGAGACATTAGTGTCTACCAACTCCAGTGTTGATTATAGGAGTATGAGGAGGAATGTGTTTCTATCCTCATCATGATATTCTTTCAAGAATATTATAGGTCAATCATATTATTATTCCTAGGATATTGTTCTTTGTTTGTGGTGGACAACTTTTTTTTTTTTTGGGGGGGGGGGGGGGGTGGGGGTGAATTAAGATGCTTTTAAGTTTGTAGATTAGTTTGTACCATCTTATGTGTTTTGATATGAAAGGTTGAGTGTAAAGTCTCTTGGTGATATCTAGAAGGTGATCCAACTTGGTGTGAATCCTCACACACCTCTTTTTTCTTTTGGATGATATATTTTCGGTTGAACTATTATGTACATGTTACATTCTCTTTCTGTTTGACCTAGTAGAGGATATATTGATCTAGTTAATATATAATGAGTAAATAAATTGTATTTGGTGCATGACAGAGTGTGTGTGTGTGGGGCATGGATATTCAATACAAATGTGATGCAAGGTTGAACTAAATTAAAGGTCCAAAAGTATTGCAATACAAAAAAATAAATATGAAGCTGTGAATTGTTATCTACATTATGTTAGATGTTATTTCTTATCTTGAATTGAGCAAGTTTCTCTTTTGTATCTTTCTTAAGGTTGTGTGCCTTAGTTTGCATGTTCGGAGCAATGAGCTCTCTGGTCAATGGCCTCAAATATTGTAAATAACTTTAATATATATATATATATATATATATATATATTGTGAGTTTGATTCTCACTATGGTTTTTCCCAGTTCAGTTTTTCCACATAATGATCCTTGTGGCCTTGTGTGAATGCTTATGTTGTTATAATTGTTTCCTTTCATGCACTTTGGTTTGAATGGATATCATGATTTTATCAGTTTGATTCAGTCAAGTTTTAGTATATGTTGATTCACCCCCCACTCTCAGCATCTAGCTGTGTTCAACAAAATGTTTCCATTTGCAATAAAACCAATTAAGCATCTTGATCTTGTCTAGTCTTTATTTTTCAAGTATTGCCTCATGGTTAGACTCACAAACCTTCCAGAACTTCTTGTTCAATGGTCTACCCCCATATTTGATTGAATGAACTTTTGATGTCACAACAAAGTTAGAATAATAAAGAATCTTCATATGTGTCTCAAATTCGTTGAACAACCACACATCAAAATTCTTCACTAGGTACCCTCTAAGCCATGTTCTGGTAACAACCATTGATCCTATAGTGTACTCAATGTTTTCTCCATCTATAATAGGGACATCCAATTTATTTTTTACCTCAACACAATTACAATGATAATTATTCATTGTCTTTAGTTGCAATAACTACATAAAATTCCTTAGAATGTTATGTGCATTTAATGAGAGGAATGTATTGAACAATACAAAAAAATAAAAAAATATATGATAGAATATTGATTTAACTAAATTTCCATGTGGATAATTTACCTGATTAGACTAGATCTAATACTTGTTTAAAGTCAATTGATGATTTCATTTGTGTGAGTTGTAGTGTTGTCAATAGTTTATGCATTTCAAGTGGGCTTATAATTATGTTACACAACTCATCAATGCACTCATTTGATTGATACAAATTCCAATGTTCATATATAAATGAAGAACAAAAGCATACCATCAACCACATATAAATGCTCCATTTGATTAGATCCTCTAAGAAAGTGTAGCTCACTAATGTACAACAAATTACAATACTCATATTTTTCAATGTTATTATCATTTATAAAATAGAAAAATATATGAATTATAGACTTACCTTCATTACCTAGACTCATTATAGTGTTACACCATTCAATGATAAATTGTCCATTTATCAAATTCGCATTGTCTTTGTAATTTAACTATTCTCTATGTATGCACAAATAAGACAAAAATTAGTTCCATCATGGTACTAATGTATTAAAGAATACATGAATCTCAAAATTTTCATAAAACTAAAACTATAAAAACTTCATCAAGACTATCATAACTTTCTTAGGAAAGTCACAATCATAGGTTCATTAGGACTATCATAACTTCATTGGGAAATTAATAGGTTCCTTAGGAAAATTATATGTTCATTAGGATTGTCATAGCTTTCTTAGGATAGTCATGGGTTTATTAGGATAGTTATAGGTTCATTAAGATTGTAATAAATTTCTTAGAATAGTCATAGGTTCATTAGGATTGTCATAACTTTCTTATGATACTAATAGGTTCAATATAAATATAGTAACTTTGTAAGGAAGTCATATGTTCTTTAATATAGTCATAGGTTCATTCGGACTATCCTAGCTTTCTTCGTATAGAAATAGGTCAATTAGGACTTCCATAACTTCATTAGGACAATTATAGATTCCTTAGGATAGTCATTGGTTTATTAGGATTATAATAACTTTATTAAGATAGTCATACCTTCATTATGACAACCATAACTTTATTTGAACAACCATAGGTTCATTAGAACTATCATAACTTAATTAGGACAATAATGGGCTCCTTAGGATAGTAATAGGATCATTAGGAATGATAAAAATTCTACTCAAATGATGAAAAAAAAGAATGAATTTTATTTTAGTAATATGACCCTAGAGGATGGAAGAAGATTAGTTAATGAAAGAGGGAAAGGGTTCTCATTATTTCTTGGTTGGGACATACCTTTTGTTATTACCATTTATACTATAAGAAGGTGGTACCTTGAGGAAGATCTACATTGGAGTAAAGGATATATAATTTTGGTCATAGATTAATATGCTTTACCATCCTACATGCATGGACATAAGGATAACCATTTGTGCACAACTATGATATTTATATTTGGATACTTTTTCTTCACATAGTGTTTCTTCACTTGACGATAACTTATATTTTTATCATATTTTATTGGAATCTTAAGTGTATTTTATTGATGGTTCATTTTATTATTCTATATCATATAGATTTTATCACACTAACCTAATGAACCTATGATAGTCGTAATACACATAGGATATTCCTAATGAACCTAAAATAATCCTAATGAACTAGGATAGCCCTAATGAACTTGTGATAGTTGTGATGAACCTAGGATAGTTATAATGAACTTGTGATAGTCATAATGAACCTAGAACAATATTTTTTAAGATACTCATGGTAGTAAAGGGCTAGAAAATGATTTATACTTTAGTTAAAGTTACAATGCAAATTATGAAATATTATCCATATCAATTATTTCTCTAGAGAGGATAGCAAGACTTGGGTAGCCAAAAATTATCCTTCACATAGACTTTCTTCACTTGATAATAACTTGTACTTTTATCATACTTCATTTCTTTCTTATGTGGATTTTATTGATTGTTCATTATCTTATCCTATTATAGATCCTATCCACAATAATTGGGTTGAGCTCTGCTTGAGATATTAAAATCTCTTACCTTCAAAGTGTGCCTCCCTATTTTGGAATATCATCACATGGTAGCATGCTTCTCTCTCTTGAGAGAACATGACATGTGATGACCCCATGTGTTTTCAGAAAAAGGACCCATTGTTTAAATAACACCCATGGTAGAGCATGACATGGGAAGGACCTATGGATGTTCAAAGAAAGATCAAAAGAGTCACCCCATAAAACCCCACCAGAGTGCCACATGCATGAGATCTATGTAGGCCTAATAAACTCCTATGAAGTAGTTTAGGTTCCAGCAAGATGTGCCACTTATTAACTATGTGGGAGACCCAAAATATTTTGGGCCTAGAAAGAGAATGCAAATGCACCATTGGCCATTGTGAGATGGATATGAGTCTAGATGCACCACGTACAAAATAAGAATTGAAAGAAGAAAAGGAGACTCCATGCCAAGATCATTTCCATAAAATCATGGGAAATCTAGGTGGTGCTCATGCCACACACTTTGGGAAGAATAATAATGTAGAAGTCTCTCATGTAGAGATGGTTACAATGGTTGATACGATAAGGGAAACATGCACTAGATATGCAGGCAAGTATTCAATTGTAAAAATATTTTCCATCTTGGATATGTGGTTCTATTTAAGCCTACAAGCACTCTATAATAAGAGTTGGACATGTTAGGCATATTCAAGGGATTGAACACTTTGAACATATTTTTGAAAAGTAAGTATTTTCTTTAAGATCAATAACTTGCAACTCATGCTCAAACCTTACCATTTTTGTTCTTAAATAAAGCATTCAATTTTTGTCATAGTTTGCCTTTTTCTTATTTTATTTCTACAAGAATACTTTTTGTCACTTAAATATAAACTTAGTTACTGTATGTTTAATCTATCTTTTCTGATTCTATTATGCCCCATCTTGATTCATCTTTCTTTTTGTGCATCGATAGACTATATGGTTATAACTTAGACTATTTTATGATGCTTCAAATAGATGTTTATGGATTTACCTATGTTTTGGATGCTCTATAGTTGATGATAGACATATAATACTGATGGTTGACATTATGGTTTCATATTGATGATGATATTCATGGGTTATTATGATGATGGATTTATATTTGATGATCTACATACACTTATTATTCATGTGGGGTTTATATTTGTTATGGTAATTTGATGGTACCATACTATGCACTAACCCTATTTCATGGTTATATTGGATATGATAATTATGATAGTGCTTGGTTGTTGTCATTATCTTCTACTATGATTGTGATAGGGATGATGTCATACCACTCATTCATGATCATGATATGACGTTGTGATTCCCTTTCACTTGTTTGATTATTTCATGATATATGTATTGTATATGTTGTTGTATGTGAATTGGTGGTGACAAGTTTGCAGGTATTTGATATCGACTCCACCTAGCTTCATAGGTTTCAGCATGTCTCTATCCCAATGGCAAGTTGATTGGAGGTGACATGAGATCCCATTCTATACTCTAGGTTTAGATGGTATCCTATCAGACAGTGTCTTGGTTAGAATTTCTTGGTGTTTTTTTTTTTATGATCAGATTTAGAACAATGCAGTTATGAGACAATTCACACAAGTTTGCATAGCATATACCCTGGGAAAACCCTCCAACTTGAGGGAGAAAAACCTAGCAACAAGTATCTTTATTTATATCTCAAATAGAAGTTGTAAGATGCCTTTTACAATGGCCAAACTCAAGACCTTACATAAATCACACAATGTAATAATGAAGTTTTCCCTTAGCACAAATCAATCTGCAATTTCAGAAATTTGACTCTATCACCAAGTTGATTTGCCTCTTTAATATATCAATCTACAATTATAATAGATAGCGATCTAAAATTATAATGTTAATCTTCTCTGCTATTATTTGTAATTCTCTTGTATTTGATGGATAGTATGCAATGAATGATATCATTCCTCATATATACATGTGCGCAACACCCTTTCACAAAGGGTCGACCCTCAATGAAAGAACATGTCTTATGCAAAGAGGTGGCAGACTTAGTTTAGTCGACCCTTAATAAACATTAACTAAATATTTTATAGTTAGTACATATAAATTTCTCCTTCATGGTCATCTCATTTAAATGTACAAGGCCGATAGGCCACTTATGCATTTATATTCTCTATGTCGGCCTAAAGGAATCCAACCATAGCTACTATAACATCAATAGGTGTAAGCGTCATGTGGTATTTTATGTTACCATATGTTGGGTTGTCTTGAGGAGTTGTGAATATTGATCATATTATTAATTAATTATATAATTTATTAATATTAAATTAAATTAATAGATCACATGGATATTTGAATATAAGTGTGCATTTAATTATTGAGGGTTATTATTTATTAATGTCATTTTGTGGATCGCAGTATTTGGGATTTATAATTATGCATAAAAGATTGTTTATTTATTTATTATATGTTATATATGAATTTGGGAGATATTAATGGTATTGAGCTTAAATTATATTGGCCAGAGCATTTATATCTATGCATACATTTAAATATTTGTTTAGTGTTTATTTATTTGTTTGTTTGTTTGTTTGTTGTTGGCTTATGTCATGCCCAAACTTTGGGCACAAACGGAATAATTTTTTTTTTAAAACATAACCTAATAAAACTAAGTTTGCTAAAATAACGCAGTAACAAGTCCTGTCTTACCTATGTTTGAATTCTTTTTCAACTAAATCAAGTAAGCAAGATAATCTAATTTACATGTGGAATATTAACTCTCCAAAGAAATCATTATTATCTCAACAATTAATAAATAAATAAATTCATTTAAGCAAAAATCTCTAATTAAATTGACAAGAGATATTATCAATCTCAATTAATCTTTTAATCATTGTAGGAATTAATTAAATTAACTCTAGCACATAGATTTTTAAAAAACCTATATTTCAATTTAACAATAATTATAATGTGTATTAAATTTCAACTATAGCACCAAATAAATCTTTAAAGAAAATTGTCCTATCACATTTAATCTTAAAGAGCCTAAATTTAGGTGGACTACAATAATCCCCCTATAGCCAAATATCTTACAAAAGGAATTATTATAATTTCCTAAAATATAAAGCTTTAAAGAATTAAAATTTAAACATCATATTCAAATGTTTATATAATCATATATAAAATATGAATGTTTAAATAAAATAATTAAACTGTAGTAGCTTTATACATTCATATATTTAACTCTCTCTCTCTCTCTCTATATATATATATATATCTGAAACATAATTTCTAAATTAGATAAATGGGGAACACCCTATTCGAAAATTTCAAATGGGTTTCCCCCTTTTTTAAAAAAACTATGTTAACCTATTTTCTACCTTAAATGTTTCTATGCTAACCCTAACCCTTTTTTTTTTTTAAACCAACCTAAACCTATTTTATTTTTTTGTGTGTGTATGGTCTGTGTGTGTGAGTTTGTTACAGGGCAAGGGAGGCAGTGGCCAAGGGTCTCGTCGACGACCATGGAGGGAGGAGTGGAGGAGGGCATGCACATGCGCCAGGCGGGGGCACCCCTGGACGCCACTATGTTTACCCACAGTGGTGGTCGGGCGCTACCCATTGTGGGCACCCACAGTGGTGACCGGAAGCCTTTCCACTGTGGTTACCCACAGTGGGAGGCCCCATACCGACCACTGTGGTTGCCCACAGTGGCGGCCCTATGTCTTCCACTGTGGGTAACCACAGTGACGGCCCGAGCCGCGCCGGCCACTGTGTGCATACACAGTGGTTCGGCCTTCAACCTGAAACCCCCCTTTTTTTTAATATATTTAAAAATTCTTTTTTTTTAATCTTTTTTTTTGTGTTTTAAAAATATATATATATATATATATATATACTATTAATTTTAGATTTATTTTCTGCAATAAGGAAAATGAAAAAATTTAATAAACTTTAACAGCAACTACATTAGCCTAGAAATTATTTAAAATAAATCTTAGAGATAGACAATTTAAATCTTTTTAACCATAATTTGTAAATGGGAATAAAAATGCGTACTTTTCTCTTACTAACATACAAGCTTACTACTTCTCTCATTTCCATTATTTCAATATGCATAAAGAGATAAAATGAATCTTTATTTTCAAAAATAACATGAATGCAACAATATTATTTCAACAACTATAGGAGCTTAATCCAAAAATAAACATTTCATTTTTGCAATAATAACTTAATAGACTAATGCATTTCTTTAAAGAATATTTAGAATACCATATAATCAATATTACAAATGGGTGGGATACCCATCTAGTCTCTCATTTCTATTAAATGAGGACTTTAAATAAAATGAATACATTTATTTTTCAAAATAAATACAACATATAGCTTTTCTTTTACATTGTTGCAACTAAAATATGATATCTCATTCCCTAATCTTTTTCTCCAAATCAAGTAAAACCAACAACTTCTAACTTGTCTTTTTTCCTTTGCTTTCCAAGCAACCTGCAAATAAATCACAAGGCTATAACCATGGAGAGCTCACCTCCTAGCCTAGGGTTTCTAGAAGCCACCCCCGAGCTTGGAGAACCAAACCCTAGACAGGTTACACACAAGTAAACACAACAAGCAAGGGAAAACCACACAACAACACTTTCCCAACCAAGGCTACACTTCATCACAAAATGTGTTGTTTTTACATGGGTGGAAGTGGACCAAATACCCTGAGGAGACTGCAAGAATGGTAGATCACAAAGCCATCTCATGCCAAACAAAGATATATCATAAGTACATTAACCCCACATCCTTATCCCCCCCCAAGGCATCCATGCCATACTTTCTCTCCTTATGACCCCCAAATGCATAAACCAGGCTATGCAGCAAGGGTCACATATACAACCCTTGAGCTCACTCTCATAATGAGAGCCTCTCACTCGAAGGATGTCAAACTCCTTCCACCCACAAGACCATCCTACTCTCATAAGAATAGAAGGCCTTGGTTACTCCCAAATCACAAGAAAATGCATAAAATAAATAACAGATAGGTCACATAATAATTTCACAAAGGAAAATACAAGAAAACAACTTTTACATACAAACAATCTTTCCAACATAAATATTCAACGTGAAAGGGAGAAGATGAACCAACCTTCAATCTTCCCAAAGGTTTTCTAGAATTATTTTGAGGATGAGCAGCCCAATTCCATAATCCTTTCTTCTACCCTTAGCCAAATTTCTATCCCAAAACTATTCTTTTCAAAATTGCATGATCTCCAAAAATGTAGAGTGGGTGATTACCCACAAAATCTCCAAAAATGTTGAGTCCTCGCCGGAGGTGTGTAAGGAACCTAGGATCGTTGATCTTGCCTTTGACCTTGAGACTGCCACTACTTGGGCTTTGCACCCTATTGACTCTACGAATGCCTCTGCCTCTGGTTTTGTTGTGACTATTGCGAAGGAGGGGGTTTGGAGAACCCCGATGTGTGTCTGTTATTACCCTTCCAATGGGGTTTTTGAAACCCGTATGTCTGGGGTATAGGGTTTCGGTTCTAGAACTGAGCCCTTGTATCCTGTGGCCTGACTTGAATCTCCTCTGCTATCAAGTCCTTCTCCATGATAACCCGAAGGCTCCCTGGAGTGGACATCCTCACTAGTCCTGCTATGCCAGCATTCAGCCCTCTGATAAAATGGTTGACCAGAAGCTTCTCGTCTTTCAGGTAGTCCACGTATGGCAAGAGCTCGAAGAACTTGCTCTCATACTGGGTCACTGAGAGACCCTTCTGCTGGAGGTCATGGAACTCATCTATCCTATGCTGTCTGTAATGCTCTGACAAGTACCTCTCCCTGAACCTTTATGTAAAAATCTCCCATGTGAGGGTATCTGCAACTAAATCACACTTGTATTCCTCCTGTCTCCACCATGTGGAGGTTGTTCCTCTCAATAGGTGGACTACTACACATGCCTTTAGATTGCTCTCGTAGGAGCACAATGCGATGCACCTATCCAGGCTCAAAAGCCAAGCCTCAGCTTCTACCCCGTCGGTAGATCTCCCAAAAGATGGTGGCTGGAGGTGCATAACCTCTCTGATTAGATCCCCTGGATCCCGACGTGATCTCTCATGATACACTAGCTCTGCTACTGGAGGTGGTCTAGGTAGGTGAACGAACTCAGCCTCATGCCTAGCCTGACTCTCTATGGGATTAGGAGGTGGACTCCTACTCCGTTCCCTATCTATTGATCTATGGCTCCCTTAGTTTTGGTTTTCAACATGATGATCCCTTGTTGGAAGCCTATCCTGGACTATACCAATCAGGTTCTGGAGTGCTAATAAGATGTCTCGATTTGGGTCAATCGATCATTCGGTAGGAGCCTCTGGGTTCCTTTCCAGAACCAATTCCTCCCTATCGACCTCTTCGTGTGCCATGCATACACACCTAGGACTTTACCACATTGGCAAGCTTGTCACATAGTTGGAGGCATCCTTATGAGAAAATAAAATAAAATGAAATAAATAAATAATTTTTTGGAAAAAAATTTAATTAATTAAATTTAAATATAATTAAATAAAATTAATTAATTAACTAAGTAAAGTGAAATGTAATGGAGAAAGGTTCCTAGTGTTGGAAACCTTGCTATGATACCAAAATGTCATGCCCAAACTTTTGGGCACAAACGGAATAATTTTTTTTTTAAAACATAACCTAATAAAACTAAGTTCGCTAAAATAATGCAGTAACAAGTCTTGTCTTAACTATGTTTGAATTCTTTTTCAACTAAAGTTAATCTAAACAACTAAATCAAGTAAGCGAGATAATCTAATTTACATGCGGAATATTAACTCTCCAAGGAAATCATTATTATATCAACAATAAATAAATAAATTCATTTAAGCAAAAATCTCTAATTAAATTGACAAGAGATATTATCAATCTCAATTAATCTTTTAATCGTTGTAGGAATTAATTAAATTAACAATAATTATAATGTGTATTAAATTTCAACTATAGCGCCAAATAAATCTTTAAAGAAAATTGCCCTATCCCATTTAATCTTAAAGAGCCTAAATTTAGGTGGACTACAATAATCCCCCTATAGCCAAATATCTTACACAAGGAATCGTTATCATTTCCTAAAATAAAAAACTTTAAAGAATTAAAATTTAAACATCATATTCAAATGTTTATATAATCGTATATAAAATATGAATGTTTAAATAAAATAATTAAACTATAGTATATATATATATATGAAACATATAATTTCTAAATTAGATAAATGGGGAATACCCTATTCGAAAATTTCAAATGGGTTTCCCCCTCTTTTAAAAAAACTATGTAAACCTATTTTCTACCTTAAATGCTTCTATGCTAACCCTAACTGGAAATTAGGTTAGGGTTGCATATATATTTTTTTTGAAACTAACCTAAACCTATTTTTTTTTTTTTGAAACTAACCTAAACCTATTTTATTTATTTATTTATTTATTTATTTATTTTTTTTTTTTTTTTGTGTGTGTGTGTTTGTTTGTTGCAGGGCAAGGGAGCTGGGGGCGAAGGGTCTCGTTGGTGGCCATGGAGGGAGGAGCGGAGGAGGGTATGTACGTGCATCGGGCGGGGGTGCCCCCAAATGCCACTGTGTTTACCCACAGTGGTGGTCAGGCGCCGCCCACTATGGGCACCCACAGTGGCGACCGGAAGCTTTTCCACTGTGGTTACCCACAGTGGGAGGCCCTATGCCAGCCACTGTGGTTGCCCACAGTGGCGGCCCCGTGTAGCCCACTGTGGGTAACCACAGTGGCGGCCCGAGCTACGCTGGCCACTATGTGCATACACAGTGGTTCGGCCTTCAACCCAAAACCCCCCTTTTTTATATATATTTAAAAATTATCATTTTTTATCTTTTTTTTTGTTTTATATATATATATATATATATATATATATATATATATATATATATATATATATATATATATATATATATATATATAATCCTTCATTGGTTAAATCAAGGGTAGGTTTAATATGGATTTTCATAGATGAATATTATTATTTTTAACTTGCAGGAAATTAATAAAATAAATGGCATCATAGCAATAGTCAAATATTTTATTTCTTCTTTTAAATCTAGGCATAAATCTATAGTGCAAATATTAGATTTTAATTCTGTCACATATGAAATACTAAACATAAACTAACCATTTCCTCTACAAACTACAACTAGCATTGCGAGAGTTCTTTACTTCTTTTGCCTAAGATGAAATCTGTAACCTCTTTTTTTTAAAACGCATAACTGCAAGCTTAGCAGATTTAAATAATGTATTTCCCTTTTTTTTTTTTCTAAAATCTAGATGCTAACTTTAGAGATAGACTATTAATTTTAGATTTATTTTCTGCAATAAGGAAAATGACAGAATTTAATAAACTTTAACAGCAACTACATTAGCCTAGAAATTATTTAAAATAAATCTTAGAGATAGACAATTTAAATCTTTTTAACCATAATTTGTATATGGGAATAAAAATACATACTTTTCTCTTACTAACATGCAAACTTACTACTTCTCTCATTTCCATTATTTCAATATGCATAAAGAGATAAAATGAACCTTTATTTTCAAAAATAACATGAATGCAACAATATTATTTCAACAACTATAGGAGCTTAATCCAAAAATAAACATTTCATTTTTGCAATAATAACTTAATAGAATAATGCATTTCTTTAAAGCATATTTAGAATACAATATAATTAACATTACAAATGGGTGGGATACCCATCTAGTCTCTCATTTCTATTAAATGAGAACTTTAAATAAAATGAATACATTTCTTTTTCAAAATAAATACAACATATAGCTTTTCTTTTACATTGTTGCAACTAAAATATGATATCCCATTCCCTAATCTTTTTCTACAAATCAAGTAAAACCAACAACTTCTAACTTGTCTTTTTTCCTTTGCTTTCCAAGCAACCTGCAAATAAATCACAAGGCTATGACCATGGAGAGCTCACCTCCTAGCCTAGGGTTTCTAGAAGCCACCCCCGAGCTTGGAGAACCAAGCCCTAGATAGGTTACACGCAAGAAAACACAACAAGCAAGCGAAAAACACACAACAACACTTTCCCAACCAAGGCTACACTTCATCACAAAATGTGATGTTTTTACATAGGTGGAAGTGAACCAAATACCCTGAGGAGACTCCAAGAATGGTAGATCACAAAGTCATTTCATGGAAAACAAAGATATATCATAAGTACATTAACCCCACATCCTTATGCCCCCCCAAGGCATCCATGCCATACTTTCTCTCCTTATGACCCCCAAATGCATAAACCAGGCTATGCAGCAAGGGTCACATATACAACCTTTGAGCTCACTCTCATAATGAGAGCCTCTCACTTGAAGGTTGTCAAACTGCTTCCACCCACAAGACCATCCTACTCTCCCAAGAGTAGAAGGCCATGGTTACTCCCAAATCACAAGAAAATGCATAAAAGAAATAACAGACAGGTCACATAATAATTTTACAAAGGAAAATACAAGAAAACAACTTTTACATATAAACAATGTTTCCAACATAAACATGCAATGTGAAAGGGAGAAGATGAAACAACCTTTAATTTGCCCAAAGGTTTCCTAGAATTAGTTTGAAGATGAGCAGCCCAATTCCACAATCCTTTCTTCTACACTTAGCCAAATTTCTATCCCAAAACTATTCTTTTTAAAATTGCATGATCTCCAAAAATGGAGAGTGGGTGATTACCCACAAAATCTCTAATCCTTGCCTAAAAAGGCCTCAGTGAGAGTTCTCATAGGTTACTAAAATTGAAAAAGGAAAAAGTAAGAGAAAGTGGGGAAATGGATCTCACATCAAAAAGGAAGGTTATCTAACCTAGATGGAACCTTCTAAATTGATTTTTCGCTCACCTTAAGAAACCCACTTTTTGAGGTGACTAAATAGTCACATGGGAGTAGTCACATGCCTAAAAATACTCCTAACCCATAGGTATACTTTATGGACTTTAGGAAAAACTTTTAAACTACCCCTAAGAGTCCATTTGATGCCTTAGAAACCCATCTGAAGTTAACTTTCGGGTCAAACCTGAGTTGACCACTCCAAAGACTCTCTACCCAAGGAAAATTTGGGACCAAATTCAAATGTTTGAAAAGGCTATGGTTAAAACAACTCCCTCCAAGAGACAAGTCAAAAATCAAGAGACAAGTCAACATATGTGTCAAGTGACACAATAAAATACATAACAAAATTACACATGGTATTTGTCTCTTGTTGGATTTACACAAATTAATAAATTCAATTTAACACACATGCAACATTTACTTTCACAAATAAAATACGATACATACGGGGTGTTGTCTCTCCAAATAGACAACCCCTAGTTTTACGAACGTACATAGGTCTAGGTTTGGTTCTCCATAGTATTTCCATGGTCACATGGATAATTTTTCTCCGCAACTCAATTATACATTAGTACTTCCAAATAACCTCATAAAATATTAAAAACATGAATAAGAATACACATCAAACACTCTACATACAATTGACATTAAATAAATCAATATCTCATATATCCAAATAGATCCACATAAGTAATTATCATAATCCTCATAATTTTGATCCATACATAAGACATGCATTCTATTTCTATCATCATAGTAAAGTCCTGCAAATCCAATAATGGCATACATCATCTCAAAGTTATCCTATTCTAGAATCCTATAGATTTCTATATCTATAATGCATAGAAATGAAGCATCAATATAATCAATATTATCCATATCATGGAATCATATAAGTTCTAAATCAATAGTACATAAAAATAAAGCATCCATAATAGTCTCAACATGAAAATCATTGAAATGCTAGGATGAGTCGGGGTAGGGCCTCATAGCTTAACTATTTGTTAGTTATTTATTTGTTATTATTTATTTACTTACCTCTTTGTATTATTGGGTCTTGTTGGGAGTTGTGCTTGTGAGATATTATTATTTAATTGTTTATTTATTTATCTATTTATATTATTTTGTGGTTTAATATTTAATTGGGTGTTTGTATTATTACCCATATGGTTTATTTAATTATTGGGTCATTCTTATCTCTTTAATTTCCTTTTACCTCTTTTTGGTTTATTTAATTATTATTTATCTTACCTACCCTATTTTATTATTGGCTGTTAGTTTGGATAAGTTTAAATAATATTATTTTATTAATATTTGCCTCAATATTTGGGATGGTTGGTAAAGATATATTTCTAATTATTTTGGATTGGCCAACATGTTTTCGTAGTTTTTGAATAAATTATATTTATATGGCTTTTTGTGATTGTTGTGGGGTTGGCCATTCAGGATATTTTTTTGTGTGATTGGAATCCTTTCTTGGAGCTTACCTAGTTGGATTTTGGACTGGGATTGCACTGCTTCGAATTATTTTGCCATAACTTCTATATTTCCAAGTTCGAGGTTTATCCCTCTTTGCATTTTGGTTTTGAAAAGATTGGTTCCATTGCACCCGTGAAAAGATTGCCTACAGGGAAGGGAGAATTGATATGGCTATTTGATAATTGATATAGTTTTATAGCTTGTAGATAATTGGGAAGACACTATTGTATTCTATGATTATACTTATTGTATAATTTCCATGACTGGTTCATTTCATCATTTCTATACCCGATGGTTGTAAATTGTTTTATTTCTTCTTCCTTGGACATTTTGTCCTATCTAGGCAACATACATACATATTTTACCCACTATTCAAGATTTAAGCCAATAGTTGCAATATTATTCCACCAGACATCACAAACAATATTGCAGACCAACAAAACCATTTGAAAACCTCCAGAAACAACTTCAAAAAAAAATCCATGCTAAATAAACCAACATTCAAACTGCAAGGGGGGTTGTAAGATCTTCATTTCACTCTCCCCCTTAGACAATGCATATTGTCTAGTTACTAGAAGAGGAATCAACATCACTAGAGGATGCAAACTCATCCATAGACCTACTTCCATCTTTTTCATCTGATTTCCTCACCCATGTCATCTTCGTCTTCTCCTTTTCTTCATTATTATAAATCATCTTTACTGGATTAGTAGACTTCTCATTCCTTCCTCTACAAAATTTAGCAATGTGTCCAATTTTATTTCAATTATAACAAGTCATACCTTGTTCTGGATCATTCCCATTCCTTCTTAAACTTCTATTTTGTTTGACACTTTTAGTCCTTTTGATATTACTTCTATGACCAATAGCCTTATGGAAAACATTGTTGCAAGCATAACAATATCCATTGAAAGAGAAAACACTCCTATCATTCATAATCCTCATCATTCTACTTCTCCACTCATTAGCCTTATGACCAACCTTATTGAAAGCATAACATTGTCCATTAAATGAATTAGATCTCTTTTGACTTCTACACTCACTTTCTCTATGCCAAATTTGTTTAATGAAAAATAATTACCATGAAAAAATGGGGAATACCTGATTTGAGGAATAGGAGACCTCCTAAAATCATTCTTGTTTCAGACCTAAGGGAAACCGTTTTGATTAGGATTTTTTAATTCATTCTTGACCATTTATTTTCCTTTACCATCTTTATTCATCTTTCTCATTAATGTCCACTCATCTTCAATCACTTTCTTGTCTACAAAATTAGCTACTAGTTCCAATGTTCAACTTTCCTTGGTTAGATTCATCTCCTCTTCCACCATCTTTATCCAAATTTTTTCTTTTCAAGCATCTTTCTCTTCTACAGAAATAGAGATAACCTCAATCTCAGGTAAAGCCTCAATTTGATTCCATTCCTCACAAACTTGTGCCAGCAAATAATTTCCTCCATTGTTATCCTCACATAGTAGACATTCTCATTAGTTCTTGTAGTTTCTACAACTAATCTTTTAGAATTACCATTTCTAATTTCACATTTAGACCCATGAAATATGACCTCATAACCTTGCATATTTAACTCACACTTAAGTGTGGGCAATTGACACTCATCTGGTTTAGTTGTGTTGTTGTCATTGATGGCAACACACGTCAATTTTGGGTTTGACACATAACCGATACTCACCGGTATTCATGGATCGGACACCGACATTGAAGATACCCTGCATTTAGTGAACTGGCAAGTTAAGGACTCTAGCAACTGGTAGGAAGGGAAACTGGCAAACTAGGAACCGGTATATGAGGCCGACATGAGAATTTGATCCTGCAGGTTTACACGGCAACAATCAGTGGCATCAGTCATGATGTTTAATGAATTTATTTTTGTTTAGGCTGACATGTAAATATATTGTAATATCATTGTAAGTTGAGATAAGGTATTTATGTTTATGTTTGTAAAAGGGTATATTAGTCAGTCCAGTTAGGTCATTTTAAATATATAGAAAATATGAGATGTGTAAAATCAAGCAAGTGATATTGATCGATAGGATGCGAAGTCGATCTTGGTTGATGGTTAAAAGGTTTGGGAAGTGATCTAAGTTACCGATAGAGAAGACACAGTGATAACCGGTACAAACAAAGCTTTAACTGGAACTCATCCAGCATAGCAGATGCATTTCCTGAGTTCAGAATTTTGTTTGTAACTCCATGTTTTGTATGTTTAGTCAATGAGGCTCCTTTACAGATGAGCAGTATGCTCTAGGCTATTGGCCTTCCTACATGTGCAAGCCCCTATTGTAATATTTATTCATTTGTCTAGTGGATAGATATTGTGGGTCACCAATCCCACCATGGTTTTTCCTCTTTAAGGTTTTCCACATATAAATATTTGTGTTATGGTGTATGTTCTTGCAGTTGCATTAGTATTTCTTGTTGTTACTTTCTTTCATGCTTACCAGTTAATAAGTGAATTTGTTAAAAAGGCTAAAAGTTACTCTTCCTACAGAACACTGATTCACACCCCCCCCCTCTCAGTGTTCTTGGATTCTAACAATTGGTATCAGAGCCTGGTGCCTTGGAATGAAATGCAATCCCTAACTATGAGGATGTCCAAGAAGATTGAAGACTGAAAAAATAATGAAGAAAACCTTGGAAGATCTCTGAAAGACAAATTTGAGGAATGCATTAGGCTGGCACATGAAAATGATATGTTGAGAACTGAACTAGTGCAATCTCAAAATAATGAGCAGGAGTTGGAAAGACTAATAACAGTCCTAAGAGGAGATTTGGATATTGCAAATGAGTATAAAGACATGTTTAAGACCAGTTATGCAAAGCTATATGAGCTATTGAAGGATCAAAGCCACAAGGGAGACACTAGAGGTCTTGGATTTGAGCATGGAGAAAGCTCTGGAACTGTAAATGAAGTTGAAGCAACCAGTCAGAAGAAGAATCCACTTGTCAATTGGAATCAAAAAACACCAGTAAGGCAACCCAATACACATAAATTTCATGGTAGATGTTTTGTTTGCAATAAATTTGGTCATATGGCAAGACAATGCAGAAATAGAAAAAATTAGGGTAACAATGAAGTTCTCGATCAATGTTCAAATTGTAAGAAGTATGGTCATAGGAAAAAAGATTGTAGAATGAATGTGAAATTTCATGCATGTGGAAAGTTTGGACATATAGCAAATCAATCCAGGTCAAGCAATGATCAAGGATACAGTAAGGCAATTCAGGAAAATAATGTCACTTGTTGTGCATGCAAAAAAATAGGACATATTGCTAAATTCTGCATAAGTAAGAATAATCTGGTAGGAAATGATGAGAAGGGAAAACAAAAGGTTGAAGACATTCTGATGGAGCATACGAAGAAATGGGTTAGTAGATCTGAAGATCAACCAACAGAGACAATCAACCCGGTTACTCAACCGACAAAGCAGAACGCTCCTGCACCAGCAGGAAACTCATCTGGTAACTAAGGCATTAGCCTTAGTGGGAGGAAAATTGATTACAGATCTTCCATTACCCCTGCTAGTGGCCTGAAAAAATGTTTCATACTTTGGTACAGTGAATTTGAAGGTTTTTCGGCACTGATACATAAATTTTGAATCCAGTATGATATGTCGGCATGCATTAATGTCAATAAAAAATTAGGGTTTTCCCAGAATAAAAGGGAATTGTTGGTTCATTTTCGAACACATGGCATTCAGAGTGAAGAAGAGTGAGTTCAAGGCGATCAAAAATATTCTCAAACCAATTCTAGTGCATTCAAAGCAGATTTTCAAGAGCTTTCATCGGCAAAGTTTGTGAGGTATTTTATCAGTTTCTGAACTATCTTTTGGTTGCAATGGTTTCTAGATCAACTTCGGCTCCAGTAGGTGTGGCTACCCCTATTGTTGTTGACATCAAGGACCGCCCACGCCCAATTTTCAAACAATGCCCTCAGATTGTGAAGGTTGGTGATTCAATTGGTGCATTTTTTAGGGTTCTAGATGGAGTTTTGCATATCGAAGATGTTTGTGCATATATCCATTGCACTTTGGAGGATTTGGGTTCTACAGAGATTAAGATTATGTATACTGGCACCTTGCTGAACTAGGATGGGTCGATGAAACCAGAATTCAAATTTTGAAGGATCGGGGTTTCACAAACATTTTGGAGATGCCGGAATTTGAAGGTGAAATGATCTGGTGTGCACTGAGCTAAGTCCATGGCGAATTCATATGGCTTGACCGACCCCACAAAATCAACAAGGAGGCTATTCATGCGATCATCAGTTTACCCTAGACCGGTTCAACTCCTGGAAGCAAGAAAATATCTAACAATGAAGTGGATAAGTTAACCGGTGCTACATCTGACAACCGGTCCATGAGAGTTAGCACTATAAGAGTTAAGGTAGTTCAATTTGCAAGAATGATCATCGGTTACAAGGTAACCCAATCAAACCGATTGAACTCTATTTCCAGTTCATGCATTTACTATGTGCATAAAATGAGTGAGGAGAATGAAAAGTTAGATCTATGTCAATGGATGTGTGATGAACTAATTATAAACCTAGGGAAGATTAAGGGAGAGAAAAAGGGTATTTTCTAGTATGGCAACCTTGTTGTCTGTTTAATGCTTTTCTTTTTGAATGAGTTACCCGAAACTAGTAAGACCCAATGGGCATTTGATATACCGGTAGAAAAACAAATCAAAGATGCTATAAGGAACATGGGACAGGATAGGGACTCCATTATTTGGGGTTATTTCAAATCATTTCAGAAAGAAATGAAGAAGAGAGAAAGGGTTCCAAAGCATATTGTAGACAAATATTCAACTGAAATCTGTTTTATGGTAAAGAAGGATGAAACATTGACGAAAGAAGTAAAACCAAGAAAATAAGGTAGACACTCAGATCTTGGACTTGTATGCTAAGACTCTTATTGATGCCCTAATTGATGAATCAAAGAAAGCCTTTGGGACTGCAAAAATAAAAGAAACTGAAGTTCAAATTGGATTCAGTAAGAGGAAGAGGGAAGGAAAGATAAAGAAAGTTGGGTTGGATAGGTTGTAAAGAAAATGTCTTCTGAGATAAAAATGATCATTGGATTGGCTAAAGGGTCATCTCTGGCAGCAGTACAAAATCCACCGACAACAGCAACCAATAGGAATGTGGTAAAGAGAAAGAAACTGGAAGCATACATTGCCCCTGTTATATCTAGTTCTAATACTAAAGATGAGCCTCCAAAGATTCTCAAGACATATGTATGGATACTGAGGAAGAAACCTGAGGAAGGGAAACAATAGAAAGTAAAGGTCACCCCTCCAATACCCCCTAAGAGAATTTTGAAGGAGAGTAAGCCTATAGAGAAGAGGAAACCGATTAAGGAGACTACATATACTCCCGACAAGAAGAAATCAGATATAGATATAGCTCTCGAATCCGGTAAGAGTATAGAAGTCATTCCTCCTCTCTCTGTTGTAGAATTAATAGACCAAATAACTAAGGATGGAATTCTAACTAATATCCGACATTACTATGTACATATGGATGATAAGGAGCAAATGGAAATTGAGGAGTCAATTTTGATATACTTAGATATATATAAGAAGACATTAGTAGAGATAGAAAAGAAAATACCGATACTTGTATAATAAACTAGATGCTAGGATATTATCTTGGTAGAAGAAGATAGACACATATAAATACAAGAGTTATTAACCATTTGTGGTGCTATTACTAATGGGGATATGCAGCAGTGTTTAGATTTTGCAAATAAAATAATTTTCTGAAGTAAACACCGGCAAGCGAGTCTTATGGTTGGTAGGTTTAATGAAATTGTTAAGGAGACCCATGAAGCATGGATAAAAGTCTTTACTGATAACTCTAAATTCTTTACATAACCGGAATCAGAAGCCCCGCCAAAGTCTAGCACTCTAGACATCTTGGTAGATGGAAAAGGGAAAGGTATATTGGGAATGGATACACTAGGTTTGGAACAAATGCCAATAGAGGATATTCCTCCGATTGAACCAGTTGTACAAAATATAGAGAAACCTATAGATAATATTGAAACTATACAGGATAAGAAGGATTTACTGAATAAAATATTCCGGATATAGAGGTTATTGATGTAGATACAAAAAATAAATAGGTTGAGGACATTGAACCTCCAGCAACAAATGTACATACAGAAGAGGTTAAGGTTGAGTAGGTTATTGCACCAAGTGGCGAAGCCACCAATGCCAGTCAATAGGTTGGAGATACCAGCATAGTTTTGGAGAGTCATTCATTGTTGGCACTTGACTCATCTGGTCAATTTGACTTTGCATAAAAGAATCTTGAGCAATTGAGCAGTTTTGAACTCACATTTGTTGCAGCTCAAAAGTTAAGGAAGGAAGTGTCTGAAGATAAACAAGTCATTGAGCAAGCTATCCCTATTTTGCAGTAGCTAGTCTCGAGTTATACCAGTCCAACACTTGCTAGTCCCTCTAGTAAGATCAAGGGTTTGACTGAAGACATTTCTAAAGAGTTCCAAACTCTTCAATAGATATGAAATCGGCAATTGGTTGAGCGATATAATGCAGCTCAGAAGGTCACTTGTGACAATATGATTGCATCTGACAAGGCTAAGTTAACTGAGAATCCATCTAAGATTGATGTGACTCTAAATGAGTGTAGCAATATATATAGGTCCTATACTAACACTGATAAACTAACAACAGACATAGAGGTGAAATTGAAGGCGACAAAGGCCCGGTTACAACATTTTGCTAGCAATTTTGATGGTACTCAGTCACTGACCAGTACCATTGATGGTCAAATTTTGATAACAGAATCTGAGATCTTTGCACTGGAGAAAGACATGGACAGGTTAGTCTGGCATGCACATGACTTAAGAGTTTTAGTAAGTCCCCAATTGAACACTTTGTTACTTCATAAGAGGGAGATTATAGAGTTAATCAATAAACCCATTTTGGTAGATCTAACAGAAGAAGAACTTCATGCATACATCCTTAATGGTTTTGTATCTATTTTGGGCATGTTAAAGATAGGTTGGGATACATACTTAGGATTTTTTAAGAGTGCTTACCTAGATATTTTCAAGAACATCTGATCTGGTAATCACATTTTAAGTTCATTCTTTCATTCCTTATTCTTTGCCCCAACCTTTGTCATCACTTTCAAAGGGGGAGAGGTTGATGTGAAAAATGTCAAGGGACATAAGAAGTAATGTATAACTCAAGGGGAGCAGTCTTTGAATAGTTTTTTTTTTAGATCAGTTTTGGGAGTTAATTAGCAGGGAACCAGAACAACACTTCATTAATCCATTTTTCACATGAGTGTTGCCATCAATGCCAATGGAGGAGATTGTTGGCAATTTATACTCATCTGGTTTAGTTGTGTTGTTGTCATTGATGGCAGCACACATCAGTTTTGGGTTTGACACATAATCGATACTCACTGATATTCATGGATCGGACACCGACATTGAAGATGCCCCACATTCAGTGAACCAACAAGTTAGGGACTCTGGAAACTCGTAGGAAGGGAAACCAACAAACTAGGAACTGGTAAATGAGGCTGACATGAGAGTTTGATCTTACAGGTTTACATGGCAACAATCAGCAACATCGGTCATGATGTTTAATAATTTATTTTTTTAGGCTGACATGTAAATATATTGTAATATCATTGTAAGCCAACATAAGGAATTTGTGTTTATGTTTGTAAAAGGGTATATTATTTAGTCTAATTAGGTCATTTTAAATATATAGAAAAGATGAGATGTATAATATCAAGCGAGTGATCTTGATCGAGAGAATGCGAATGTAATAATCTGCAGTCGATCTTGGTTGATGGTTAAAAGGTTTGGGAAGAAATCTAAGTTACCGATAGAGAAGACACAGTGATAACCGGTACAGACAAATCTTTAACCAGAATGCATCCAGCATGGTAGATGCATTTTTTAGTTCAAAATTTTGTTTGTAACTCCATGTTTGGTGGGTGTAGTTAGTGAGGCTCCTTTTGTGATGAGTAGTACGCCCTAGGCTGTTGGCCTTCCTACATGTGCAGGCCCCTATTGTAATATTTATTCATTTGGCCAGTGGATAGATATTATAGGTCACCAATCCCACCATGGTTTTTCCTCTTGGAGGTTTTCCATGTATAAATCTCTGTGTTATGGTGTATGTTCTTGTAGTTTGCATTATTATTTCTTGTTGTTACTTTCTTTCATGCTTACCGGTTAATAAGTGAATTTGTTAAAAAGGCTACAAGTTATTCTTCTGCCAAAACACTGATTCACCCCCCCCCCCCCCCCCCAACTCAGTGTTCTTGGATTCTAACATTAAGAGATTATGTCTCAAGCCCTTAACATAATAAACATCATTGTTCTTAAGCTTACCATCCATCGAAATAGCACCTATACTACAAATAGTTGTAGCTTCCTATCCTAGAAATTTTACAAATCCACCATCATAATCCTCAAGATCAATGATTTTTTCTTTATCTTACATCATATAATTTGAAAATCTAGAATTCATTACCATGCCCTAGGCTTGACTTTTGCATGTAGTGCAACCTTAACATTCATAGTTTTTTCATTGTTATCCACTCCTTCAAGATTGCTGGACCTTCCATCACTCTTCTCTTCTATATCTAGAAATAATGATTCTCCATTTTAGTCATTTCCATCTTCCTCTTTAGATGAATGAGTCTCCATTGAACAAAAAATATTTTTAAACTTGTCTTTGTCATCTATTCTCCTATTTCTATTGTTCCATCTATAAATATCTCTTCCCTTATTATACTCATCAAATTTTCTATCATGGTCTTTCTTATAAGTAAATTTATAATCACAATGACCAGTTCTTCCACAATTGAAACATTTGAAGGATAACTTACCTTTTTACTTTCCAGATCCTTCCTTCAGTCTTGTTACAAATTTTTCTTCTATCTCATCCATGTCACTACCCAATTCAGGCTTATCTTTAATCTTCTTGCTATGATTGACTGCAACATATTTCTTCTCTTTTCATAGCTCATCTAGATCAGGAATCTCAAAGGCATAAAGTAAGCCATACAACTTATCCAAAGTGTACTTGTCCATATCATGACTTTCTCCAATAGCATACTTCTTAGGTTTGTACCATTTAGGCAATGTCAGCAACACTTTTCTCACAACTTCACTTTCTTCTAATCTATGACCAATACCCTTAATAGCACTCACAATCTCATTTACCTAGTGTATATAGCTTTCAATTTTCTCATCATCAAAAATTCTTAGGCTCTCAAACTTGTTCTTTAGATTTGTTAACTTGGCTTGTTTTGTCTTCTCATCACCTTCACATACATTACTCAACTATTCCTAGACCTCTTTAGCTAACTTCAACCTAACAACTTTGGAAAATACTACATCACTTAAATAGTTGATAAGAATAACTTTATCTTTTGCATTTTTCTCATGTGCCTTAACGTCATCGAGAGTCTAAGGACCATTTTTGAGGCACTATACCCATTATTAATGCTCTCCCATATTATATTCGGTAGAGATTCCAAATGAAATTCCATTCTTTCCTTCCAATAAGATGAACTTCCACAATCAAATCTTGGTTCTTTAAAGTTAACTTCCAACACCATTTTGGGTCTTCTTCAAGTGGTTAAGCTTATTTAGGAGGAAGTACGCTCTAATACCATTTGTTGAACACACCACAAGACTGAGAGGGTAGGTGAATCAATTCAGACCTTAAAATACTTCACTTCCAATCAATTAAACTTCAAACCACACTTAACTAGTTACTATAATTATGAACACCAGGTTTAAATGGAAAATCCTAAATAGGTAAAAACCATAGTGAGAATAACACTAACAATATGAATAATTGATTACAAACTTTAGGCTTAAGGCCAAGGAGATCACATCCCCTAAAAGGACTTGCAAGACTAAGGCACACAACATTAGGGCAAGATACAAAGGTGCACAAACTACCAAGAGGAACACACCTTCTTCTAGAAAGTACAAAGGATCAAATGAACTGAAATGAACAAATATCTCTTGATCATGAAATTATCCTTGAACCACTATGTCAAGCGATCAATGTCATGGCAAACATATTTGACCATAAACACTATCTTAACTCTCTTCTTAATTTTCTTTCACACTTCTACAATATGAGATCTATTTGTGAATCAATCACATCTAATTCACATCAATTTACATATATCCCATACTCAACTCATACCTCTGCACTCCTATGAATATAAGATAATTTATTTAAAACCCTTAACTAGGTTGACCATAGAAAAAATATATAAACTTAAATAAATTAGGCCACCTAGACCAAAAACATCAAATGAGGTCCACTCCAAGAGATAGAGAGGACCCAAACACATCAAAACATATCATTTTCAAACAATTCCAATAAACCATACACACTAACAAATCCTCCAAGGTCGATATCAGAAAAAACTTTTAGGTAAAGATGTTGGAATCACCATTGTCGTTACACCAAAAGCTAGAGTTGTCAGTGAACGAGAGAGAGGCCAGAGACAAGGATCCATGGGAGGCGGGAGAAAACCATGTCATGAATCCACAGGAGGCACTGACCCACCGAATGACCAACAATCCCCCCCTTAGCAACTACTAAGGATTCCAGGGGTACAACCTGAGATTCAAACCCATAACCCAGCGCTCTAATACCATTTGTTGGAATCACTGTTGCTGTTACACCAAAAGATTGAGCTGTCAATGAATGAGAGAGCGGCCAGAGACAAGGATCCATGGGAGATGAGAGAAAGCCATGTCACGAATCCACAAGAGGTGCTGACCCGCTGAACGGACAACAAAATAATGTAGCATACCAACCAATTAGCCCAAAATCATTCTCCAATGTACCAAAATTAATGTGGATATACACATCCCACAGTAAGACCTATATCAACATCCATACACAGTTGCCATGATCTATCTAGACCAAAAGGACATGATCTAGATAGGATAAACTACCTTAGTCAACTAGAAACCAACCCAATTGACAATACAAAACTCAAAAAACCATAACTTCACTTGCCAATCAAACCACCACCAAAAAGTGAAATGTAACTCTACACAACCAAATGAACATGTCCTCCAAGCCATAATACTAGAATACAATTTAACGTATAGTTAAATTTTAAAATCTTTTTTATGTTAATATTTTATTATAAATCTTGACAAAAAAAAAAATCTTTTTTCTTTTTCTAGATTAGTTTTCTCAATCAAGATGTTTATTTTATCTATTCTCACACAGTCATACCAAAAATTAAGCACAATATCATTTCTCACTTCTCATTAGACATTGTCTATTTATAAATCTTATATTGAACATGATCTGACTTAATCTTAACTAAACCATCCACATTTTTACCTTTAATTTCTTTTTTAAATATAAATTTTGTCACCATAATCTTCTGTAAAATTAAAATCTTCAATATAATATAATTTCTTTGACCTAATTTACTTTATGCAGATATCTCTCCTAGACCTTTTTTTGACATTCTTTTGAAGTTAATAACAAACAATAATTACAAGACCGCTGATAAAATAAAAGACACAAATTAGTCTATATTGTGGGCACTACAATAGAATAGAACTTTGTTCTGAACAAATAATATGGGTCAATGTGGCAAGAAAGCAAGACATCTTTAGCAGATGAATATGAAGATGCAAGACGTGGCAATGTTGTTTGGTGTATGGATACTTTTAGATTTCACTTATTTTATTACTAAATTGTTAATTTCGTGCGACCTAGAAAATTCTAATATGATGTGATATTTGAATTAAATAAATAAAGTTATGATTTTTTTAGAGAAAAAAATGATATTTTTAAATCATTTAAAATAAAAAATAAAAAATAGACCATTAAAATTTTCTTCAAGAGTTTTCATTCTTTGTAATGATTGGATAAATTAATTAAAAATAAAATTCAATGAATACAATAATATTGCCTTGACAAAAAATCATAATAATAAAATTTCTAAAATATTTTATCCTAGTTATGTTTATGTTCCAATAACTGTTCACTCCTTTATACCTAGCTCTCCAACTATTAACATTAAAAAAATCCAAAAAATATTTAAAAAACCATTAATAAATTTCACATGTATCAATTGCCCCTCATTTTTTTTAGCAGTTTTGAACCATAATTGGCCCATTTGTGAACCTTTCTTAGTACCCATAGCATGTGACTACTAAGGCATTTATGCATGATTATTGGTGAGACAACAAAAAATAAATCAAAATCCAATGTACCATTTACAATTTGTAAGTATGCAAAATTAACTATAACTATTACAAATTGTGAGATTTTGCCAAGATCAAGGGCACAATGAAAATCACATAAAAGAGAGACAATGGTATGACAAGAACAAACTGTATTCTCATTAATATACAAATGATCAACTAGATTAACCAATACAATGAATATAGGCTTGCATATATAGGCAAGGCCAAATGGATATGTGAGCACACAATCATGACATGTGGCTCAATGAGAAACAAGGGTAGGTAAGAAAAAGTAGGGGTAGGTAGGAGAAATAATATAATATTCCACAAGAGGTGGATCACACACCGAATATGGAATGTTAAAGCAATATAAGACCACAAAAGGTAGAATTTCTCCTACAAGCATCATCCCTATGTGCACACTTCCCTAAGTGTCTCATATCCAAACTATGATGAGATGCATTATCCTAATGCAACTTAAGTAAAGTGCAATTATATCCTATAAGAATAAATAATTACACCAACACCCCCCCTTAAGTGCAACTTAGGGGAATGAAGACTCAAGTCAACAATGCAAGATGGGTCCCAGCTACTAGGCCATGATAGGTACCCATGTACAATATGGAAATGCAAGCAAACCTATGCAATGCAATCTCTAACAAACAGAGAAAGGGAGAAAACCTAGTGGGAAAAAAATCCCCCCCAAAAGAGAGATAAATGTACAAAGAGGCTCTCAAAGAAGGACAAAACCTCAAAGAGGAAAAAGTCCCCCCCATAAGAGAGGAAGGAGAATTCAACTGACCCCCCCTAATGAAACATCCTGCACCCCTAAGAGAGCTCACAACTACTGGAACTTACTCTCAGTGAAGGGTTTGGTGAATATGTCTGCAACCTGCTCTGATGTAGGACAATATTGCAAATCAATGACCTGCTCCTGAATCAACTCTCAGATGTAATGCATATGAATGTCAATGTATTTGGTCCACTGATGCTGAATCGGGTTATTCGAGATTGCAATAACACTTTGATTGTCATAATGCAAAACTGTCGATCATGGAGTGGAGAACCCAAAATTTGTGAGAATATGCTGAAGCCAAATGGTCTCAGTCGTTGCGTTAACATCCCCTCAATACTCAGCCTCAGTCAAAGAGAGAGCAATAGCATGCTACTTATTGCTCTGCCAACAAATGGCGCCCGAACCAAGGTGGAAGTTATAACCAGAAGTAGACTTACGATCATCAAGATTTCCAGCCCAATCGGAGTTTGTGTAGCCAACCAAGCGAAGTCCTATGTCTGCTACATAGTGAATCCCATAATGATGTGTACCCTGGACGTAGTGTAGGATGTGTTTGGCAGCTTTCCAATGAAGCTCATGTGGTTCCTACATGAAGCGGGAAACCATGGCAACTGCAAATAAAATTTCAAGGTGTGTGTGAGTCAAGTAGATGAGACTACCCACAAGTTGATGATACAATGTGGCATCAACTAGTGGAGAAGAGCACTTAGCCTCAAGCTTGACTCTTGAAAGAAAGGGAGTCGATGCAGGCTTACAATCATCCATATGAAAGCATGCAAGTAGATCAAGAGCATACTTGGGCTGTGAAAGTGTAATCTCGGAAGGTGAGTGTGAAATATCTATCTCAAGAAAGTAGTGCAAAAGACCCAAGTCAGTCATAGCAAATTTGTCATGCAAAGAAAATTTGACACTGCTAATGATGGAGGAGGTTCTCCCTGTAATGATCAAATCATCAACATAGAGCACAAGTAGCAAGTGTGAATCATCTTATTGCAAAATGTAGACATTCAGATCAGAGTGACACCTGGTGAACCCTGCTGAGAGAACGAAGGAATCCATCTTGGCGTACCAAGCCCTAGGGGCTTGCTTAAGGACATAGAGAGATTTTCTCAATTTGCAAACCAATGAAGAATCTTGGATGAAACCCTGTGGCTGCTCCATATATATCTCCTCATCAAAATCCCTATGAAGAAAAGCACTCTTCACATCCATCTGATGGACAACCCAACCATGAGTTGTAGCAATAGCAAGTGTTAGGCGAATGGAGTTCATCTTGGCTATGGACGCAAAGGTCTCAGTATAGTCAACACCTGGAACTTGTGAGAACCCTTTCGCAACAAGTTGAGCCTTATACTTATCCACACTACCATCTGCTACAAACTTGGTCTGATAGATCCACTTACATCAAACCATCTTTCTCCCCTTAGGGAGAGGGACTAACTCCCAAGTGTTGTTCCTCATCGAGGAACTATACTCTTCCTCCATAGCTTGGTCCCACTCGGGAACCCCTAATGCTTCCCAAAATGCCTATGGATCAGAAGCGATAGCAATGTATGCATGTGGAAGGTCCTGATACTGTGATCGAGTCCTCCGTGTATCTGAAGGATCCCCTACAAAAGAACCTGCAGACTCAAGTGTCTATCAAGCCCAACGAGATCTAGGTGGAGGTGGAGGTGGAGAATGAGGCTCCTCTACTGCAAGTGGACCCTGTGGAGGTGTAACCTTGCGAGTTGGAATTGAAGGAGTCTCACCATCTGAATCACTATCATCACTATCCACAATGGAGGAAGGTAGAGGAGGAAGGGAGGCTAAGCTAGGAGAGATTTCCTCAAAATGAACACTCCTCTCAATAAACACCTCATGTGTCTCAGGATCCATCAATCAATATGCCTTAACACCCTAGGGATATCCAACAAAAATACAAGGCCTACTATGAGGTTCCAATGCCTTGCATTTCTGCGGAGGAATGTGAGCCCATGCTGGACACCCAAAGACTCTGAAATGTCCCACAATCGGTTTCCTACTAGGCCAAAGCCTCAAAAGGAGTATACCTGTCAAAGCTTTGTGAGGATCCCAATTTTGGATGTGTGTAGCACAATTGATAGCCTCTGCCCAAAAGGAAGGATCAAGAGAACGTGCATGTATCATACAGCTAGCCATTTCTTTGAGAGTTCTATTCTTGCATTCTGCAACTCCATTCTACTATGGAATGTAGGTAACTGAATGCTAAAAATCAATCCCCTCAAATGTAAAAAAATCCTCAAGTCTTTTGTTCACATATTCCCTTCCATTATCTGTGCGAAGAATCTTGACCACTTTCCCTGATTGCTTCTCCACATGAGCCTTGAAGTCTAGAAATCTATCAAACACTTCACTCTTATGAATAAGAAAATAGACCCAAGTGAAGCGAGAGTAGTCATCAATGAAGGTGAGGACATAGCGGGCCCTACTAAATAAAGGTGATGGAAATGGACCTACTACATCACTGTGAACAAGTTGAAGAACTTCGAAATCTCTCCAAGCTTTCCCCTTATCAAACTTCTCCTCGGGATGCTTTCCCATGGAACATCCTGAACATACACCCTCTAAAAAACTGATTCAAGGTAGACCTGTGACCATGTCTTTAGTGCTTAGTTACTGAAGATAGCGATAATTAAGGTGACCAAACCACTCATGCCATAGCTTACTTTCTAAATTTGAATGAGTAAGCAAGGCCATAGAAAGAGAACTTGGTACAAAGTGGGAGAATGAATAAATCCTTGAGTTGTCATTGACTTGTCCTACTGCTACCAAGGCATCATTATCAAGTTCTTTTACCACAACTAAATCAGGTGTAAACTCAACCTTTTTCCCATTCCCATAGTGAGTGATTTGGTAGATAGAGAGAAGATTGGTAGACAAGTTAGGAACATAAAGAACATTCTCAAATGTTCCATCATCCATGGCAACCAAACCTTTCCCTTCAACCTCAACTTGTGTATCATCACCTATGTAAATGTGAGGTACCTTTGATGGCTTCAATGAAGAAAATTGCTCCTTTGTAGAACCCATGTGATAAGAGGCACCTGAGTCAAGTATCCACTATTGTGAAGAACCTGTTTTAGCCACAAATGCTTGACCTTTTCCCTTAGACTATGAGGAAGTGGAAGGAGATGTGTCCTTCTATTTGTAGGCAGATGGCAAATTGATGTTTTTCTTCTTAAGGAGATTTGTCAAATCGTCAACTTGCTTGGTGTGAAATTGATGCTCATCATGACCATACTTCTTGCAATAAGCACAAGTTGGTTTGTCCTTCTTAGGTGTATTCCCCTTCTTGGAAGAGGATGAAAAATAGCCTTGTGATGGAGAGGATGATTATACTTTTTCATGTTGTGGCTTTGACTTAGATTTCTTCTTCTTCTTCTTGGAATCTTTGCCTTGACTCCGTTGACTCTCTTGATTAGCCACCAAAGCATTGGACTTTGAAGACTTGAGAATCCCCATGTTCAACAACTTAGATTGTTCCAACATCAACATTTCTGTGAAAGCATCAAATGTAGGCATAGTGTAGGAACTCCCCACTGTCAAACGATGAGTTTGGAAGCTAGAGAAAAATGCTACATATTCAGGTGAAAGCTTGTCCAACAAGTTGAATATCAACTGAGCATCTTTTTTGTCAATTCCACAATCCTTAAGCTTTGCTTTTAGCTCATTTGCTTTGGTGACATAATCTTGGATTGTATCAAAACTCTTGGGATCCAAGTTGGTGAGCTCATTGTCAATCTTGTAGCCTCTGATTTCATCAACTTGACCATACAATTTCTAAAAGATCTCCCAAGCCTCTTTGATTGTAGAACACTTCTCAATGTGAAAAATGAGGTCATCTGATACACACTTGTGCAAAGTTCCAAGAGCCATGCAATTATTAGTGAGCCATTCTAACTGAGCATTAGGATCAACCTTAGGATCAGTTGGTGCTACCATCGTTCCATCTATGTAATGCATGAGTCATTTTTCCATTAGTTTGCTCCATGCTTTAATTTTCCAAGATGCATAGTTATGGGGAGTTAAAGGTGGAAATTTATGAGGACTCATAGCAACAAAAATGAAAGAGCACAAGGAAATAGAGGCACAATCACACAATACACCCCCCAAATTCACTCAATCAAATAACCCCCTCCCCTCTCCCACCCCCAAATGATGATTTGGCACTTTATACTTGGTGTGTGTACAATGGGCCACTTGCAAAAAATGGCAAAGTGGACTTCTAATTTTAACTTTACAACTGCCACAAAGAGGCCAAAGGAGACTCAAACTGAAAAATGCAAGAGATCTAAAGTAAGATCCAAGCAAATTACAAGTACCAAGTAGGCCAAAAAAGACCAATTTCTGAAAGTACAATATCTACTCAAAATTTTAGCAAACTGATAACATATTATGAAAGTAGACAAAAGCATATGCACTTTCAAAAAAAATAGCACCTAAAAAGGAGGTCGTATGAGCCCAAACGAAGCCTTTGAAGTTGCAAAATTGAAGATTAGACAAGTATTGCCGAGAGAATCTAAAAATTATGAAAAAATTGTGCACCAAAATCACAAAATAACCACACCACTATGGAGAGCATGAAAAATTAGCCCAAATCTAAAAAAATTGTATCCAAAAAGGAGCAAAATTGAGCAAGTTATGAGCCTCCAAATTTGACCCAAAAAACCAAACTGCTCAACAAAGAGGGGTCTAAAATTTTCAAAAAAATGCTGATGCAGGCTGACGTCAGCAATTCACTATGTTAAATTTGATGATCGTATGACCATCAAAATGGCTGTCGCACCCCCTGGCTAATCGTACGGAAAATGCTGACGTGGCAAAATTTGATTGAATTCCATACTGTACGTGTGTGCAGGAAAAGTGGGAAATTAATTAAATAAAGTGATTTATTTAATTAAAGGCTATGAGAGACTTAGGTGAATTTAATTAAATAAATTGAATAACTTATTTAATCAAATAGATGAATGTGAATAATTTAATTAAATAGAAGAATGAGGTTAAAATGAATATTAAGTATTCACTTAGGAAAGTGGTCATTTTTATACGTCTAAAGTACGGAATCGAGCGTGGAAGGTATAGTAAGCTGACGTGTTGCTGACATGGCACACTACGATCTGTTGACTATGCAAAGAGTCAACTTGCTGATTGGGTAGGGTCTTCTTGAGTGGTGGGGTCCCGCGTGGCAAAGGTGGCTCGACAACAAAGTGGCAGTGGTGGCTCGTTCGAAAGGCGGAGATTGTCGGCGGTCGCGTGGTCGCCTGCGGAGCTGCCGGAGCTGGTCACGGAGGTTGTCGACGGGCAGGGGCCGACAGGCAGTCGTGGTGGGGGCTCGCAGGAGGTGGCACCGACAGGAGTGAGGCGGAGGTCGCCTGTGGCTAGTGTTCGAACAAATGAGCGGCGGGCGATGCCAGTGGGGTTGCAGCCGAAGCAAGGCAGCCGACGAGCAAAGGCGTCTGCAGGTGGTACAGCCCTGCGTGCTGCACAGGGTACGACCCCTACAGAAAAACTTGCAGGTGGGTACGATGTGGGTCGAGGGTGGGGTTAATTAACCCCCCCCCCCCCTCGAAACCCCAAAAAAAACATTTTTATTTTTTAAAAACAAAAACTACGATTTTTTTTTTAAATAAATCAAATAAAAAAAAATTGCAGAGTACCTGAATTGAGTAAAAAATTCCTCCAACACCCAAAATTTGACTTTCATAAAAAAAGGTCAAGTTTATACTTGATTTTTATGGAAACGACCTCTCGGACATAATGGTGAAGTCAAAAACACTCTAGGATGCCTCCAAAATGCGCAGTACCTCAGATCCAAAATTAGAAGTCTTCCAAGATGTCTCCCAAAACCAATCAATGAAGCCCCAATGGCTCTGATACCATGTGAGATTTTGCCAAGATCAAGGGCACAATGAAAATCACATAAAAGAGAGACAATAGTATGACAAGAACAAATTGCATTCTCATCAATATACAAATGATCAACTGGATTAACCAATACAATGAATATAGACTTGCATATATAGGCAAGGCCAAAGGGATATGTGAGCACACAATCATGGCATGTGGCTCAATGAGAAACAAAGGTAGGTAAGAAAAAGTAGGGGTAGGTAGGAGAAATAATATAATATTCCACAAGAGGTGGATCACCCACCAAATGTGGAATGTAACAGCAAGATAAGACCACAAATGTGGAATTTCTCGTACAAGCATCATCCCTATGTGCACACTTCTCTAAGTGTCTCATATCTAAGCTACGATGAGATGCATTATCCTAAATCAACTTAAATAAAGTGTAATTATATCCTATAAGATAAATAATTACACCAACACAAATACGCTTCCCAAATCTTCCCAAAGATTAGAAAGTACTCAAAGATTAGAAAGTGCTCCTAAAATCCTAGAATATATTCTTCGCATGCATCGAACTTATGCTGTTCTCTTTTGCTTGCCCTTTGACAGAAGCATGGATGCTCCTCAAGTCAAGGAAATGAATCCACCAGGCTGTGAAACGTCCATTTTTCTGTCTCAAAACAGCTAACTTTTGTTCATTCATGGCCATTAAATTCAAAAATTCCACAATCTCGATTCTGCTATACAATGAGTAGTTATTCTCAGTAGGAAAATCATTAAAAAAACGTCACGTCCATAAATCAGATAAGCTATGACTCAGATAAAACGTTACGTTCTACAGCAAAATCATTAAAAATAAGCACGTCCATAAATCAGATAATTTATAAAAATATACAATAAAAATTGTGGGTGGAATAAGTCGAATCGTCCCTGCCAAATACGGTGAAATAGGTAATTTGGTAACGTCAATCATCGACTTTAAAAAAGAAGTCAACATATCATCTAAATTCCCTCCTATCCTTAAATTGAGTGAAAAAAGAGAGTCAAAATAACATATAATGTATAGTTTACAAATGTATTGGGTAATCTGATTTGTTATTATTTGTGATTGTAGAATTTGAGAATTATGTGGGGTGTCACAAAATAATGTATTTGTTCAGGTTAACTTAGTTATAATAAAAGATTAGATATAGATTTTTATTAAAACCATATGAATTTTAATCATATATATTTTAAAGAGAACATTAGATTGAGTCTTGATAGATATTGTTGATATAGAGGTGGAAAGTTTGATGCTCGCTACAATCTTTCTAATTAAATCTCAGAAGTAGTTGAAAATATCAGTATCATTTTCTTTTGGAAGATACTCTAAAATACAATATACAAGCTATGTTTACAATGAATTAGTTGTGGTCCATGTCTTTGCATAGTCTTTTATTCAAAGCATTATGTTTTATATATAATTCATTGTGATAAATCAATGTTGTGTAGTTGAAGTGATATAGTGGCCTTTGCACTTAGATAAAAATTGTTCTTTTAATTTTCTTTATTTTCAAAATGTCATGGTCAATCTTTTTTATTATTGTTTTGTATGAGACAAAAGCTATTGCAATTGTATGCATGACATGACATTAAAATAAAATGTATACTTTGTTTTCAAACAAATTCAATTTAAAAATACTTTGCTTTATAAAAAATAAAAAAAATAAAAATTCGTGTGGTTGAGAAAAAATAAAAATAAATAATTCTTGTGGTTAAGGCTTATCATGTCTAATTTTAGTTATCTTTACAAACTACTGTCCACATTGATAAATAATGATTTCTTAAAGTCGTCTTTTAATATATTAATCAAAACCTCATAAATTATTGCCCCATGAAATTATTATAAATTAGTAAAAACATCTAAAGATGTTATTGTATAATCTATAGACACATATATAAAAAGTATTATCCTTAATATACTACATAAAATGACTACCAACAAAAGGCATAGTCTTTGGTTGATAGGATTATTCATATGTATGTATGTCAACCATCCAATAGCATTTTTTAGATGTTTTGACTAATTACTAACTAATCAATTAATATTCAATATATAGAAGTAAATTTGACATCACAATGTAATATTAAAATAAAAAATATCCTACCATCTTAGATCCAAATACATTGGTGTAAACTCTAATGAAAAGCTACACAACTATATCCTAATAAAAAATCACATAATATAAATATTTAAACTATAATTATTTGTATAATTTGTTTGTCTTACACACAAGATATTGCAATTTTATGAATGATGTGACAAAAAAATAATGTATCATTTATTTGGAAACAATTTTAGTGCTACTTTACAAATACTTTTCTTGATTAAAATTAATTAAAATAATTTTTTTTGGTTGGTAAAAAATAACAAAAACAAATTCTTGTGGTTAAGACTTATCATGTCCAATTTTGGTATCTTTGTGAGTAATTGTCCATATTGATAAATAATGATGTAAGTCATATTTTAATATATTAGTTAAATTATTTAAATTATTGCATCCATGATACTATTATAAATTAGTAAAAGCATCTAAAGATGTTATTATATAATCTATAGACATATATAAATAGTGTTATCATTTTAATGTTCACTACAATCTCTGTAACTAAATCTCATGAGCCATTGAAAATATCACTTCCATTCTCATTTGAGAGATACTCTAAACTATAAAATCAAGCTATGTTTACAATGAATTAGCCGTGTTTTGTTTCTTTGCATCAACCTTTGATGAAAAAATCCAAAGAATTATGTTTCGTATATGATTAATTATGTTGTTGAATTTTTGCAGTGGCCTTTGTACAAAAATTAAAATTGTTATTCTAATTTTTCTTATTTTTTAAATGTCACGATCAAATCTATTTGTATTATTTGTTTGTCTTACACAACATATTGCAATTATCTGCATGGCATGATATTTTTAAAAAAACAATGTATCCTTTGCTTTCAATCAATTACAGTGCTACTTTAAAAATAATTTGCTTCATAAAAATATTAAAAGTAAATTCTTGTGGTTGGTAAAAAATAAAAATAATTCTTTTTGTGTGGTTAACATCTACAAACCACCTCGTCGAGGCTAATGCCGCTTACATTGGACTACACATAGAAATCAGGGAAGGGTTCAGGAAAGTCTGGTTGGAGAGTGACTCAGTGAATATCGTTAAATGTATTAATAAGCAATATGATCCCACTTGATGATCAAATTCCTAATTGAGGAGTGTCACATCATGATTAATAAATTGGATGATTTCAAAGTCTCCCACATGTATAGGGAAGGTAATATGGCAACAGACCACATGGCTAATTTTGGTGTGGATTGTGTAGAGGCTTGGTGGTGGACAGAAAGGGGAAATTTCCCAAAGCACTTGTGTGATCTGATGAGAAAAGATGTTGTTGGTATCAACCATTCATTACTCATTAATGATGACAGGTATTCTTTTGAATGGTGTGTTTTGGTGGGATTTTTTTTTGGATCCCAATTTCAGAGTTTCTAGACCTTTCTTTAGCACTTGGTTTTGCATTTTGTGGGTCTGGTTTATTGTGTATACCTGGAATTGTAGAGACAAAGATTGTATGGGTGGGGACGAAAATAGAATGTAACCCACATCTTATGAAAAATGGAAGAAGAATACAGACCTCTAGAATGAAATCTTTGATGGGGGTCTTGTTCCCTATTTTGAGAGACTCCATGGGAATGATCCCAAAAATATTGAAGATTTTGTTAAAGGATGGAATAAGAGAAATCTCACTACATTTGGGGTGGAGTTCAGAATTTATGAGGCATTCATTGCTAATATCACGAGCATGCAGATGGAAGGAAATAAATTCTATTGTGAGAGGAATTTGGCTGAGGAGGCTATATCCGTCTTCTTTGACAAGCAAAGTGAAAGAGATAGGGTTTGCAAGATGACGGATGGTGGGTATAATAGGAAATATTTGCAGACTCTATGGGCGGATATGGCAGAAGTAATTATGAGGTATATTACCCTTGATGGTTGCTTTTCTAGTATATTTTCTTATCATTCCATGATTCTTAATCATTTTAGGCATGGTAAAAGGATTTCCATTCCCTTTTATTTTCTTTCTTCCCTGGAGAAAAGTCTGGCTAACCATACCAAGAATTTGGTTAATCCTGTGTTACATGAAGGATTAATTATTCTTATCATGGACTATGCTAAGTCTAATGAGGTTAAGCCTTCCCCAACTATCAAAACCCCCATGTTGTCCACCAACCCTAAGGTGCAGGTAGTGTCGAATATAGAAATGGAGGGAGAGGAGAGTGGAATGGCTATGGATTGGTGGGATATTAAGATTTCGGAAGACCTTGACTACTGTCCCACTCAAGAGGAGGATCCTGCCCACATGACCCTTAGGACTGGCAGTAGGAGGAGGAACAAACATCCAAGATTGGTGGCTAGTAAATATAAGACTCTTGGAGCCAAACTGTAGGATTCTGACCCACCAAAATCTAAAAAACCTGTCGAGGAAGTCTGGTGACGACAAGGGAAAGGAATAGGAAATTAAGCTTAACATCCCTATTAATGTTGACCAAGACAAATAAGGGATGGCCACTATTTATTCAAAGATGGAGAAACTTATCAAGAATTGTGTTAGTGGGCAAGAGAATGGCTTCTTGTGGGTTGGTAAGGAAATTAACATGCTAAAAGAGGCTATCAAGGGTATCATTGATACGTTTCAGTAAAACTAATAATTTGATCTAGATGACACAAAAATTAACTGAAGATGTAGAGACTATGAAGACTGACCATGAGAGTAGAATTGGTCATCTGGAATCAAGTGTGGAAGAAATAAAAGGGAGCTTGATGAAATTAGTGAACATTAGTAAGGAAGCCATGAATAGAAGTGTGAAGGGCCTCAAGAAGGTTAATATGATGATTGTTGATCACAAAGCTTGGCCTTTTTCTAGAATTCCACTTTTGGAAACTAAACAGAAGAAGAAATGATAGGATTCAAGTGTGCAAGATATGGGTTCTCAGACTATAATAGGTCCATATACTAGAACCAGAAGTAGGAATCAAGAGCAGGATACCTCTAAGTTCATTATGGATGAGCTTGAAGACATAAATCGGGAGATGATCCAGAAGAACTCAGAATTGGTGCACTCTTTCCAATAGGGTGTTGGTGTTTTTATTGTGCTTAGCTTGTTTTTTTGTATTTTTTTAACTTTATGGGCTTGGCCCTTGTTTCGTCTGTTAGTTAGCTATTGGTTTTGGTGTAAAACTTTGGGTTTTGGGTCCTTGTAAAACCCATTTACCTTAATCAAAAACATTTATCATGTCTACTTTTGGTGTCTTTTCAAATAATTATCCATATTGATAAATAATGATGTATTGAACTCATCCTTTAATATATTAATTAAGGGTTGGGCACCATAAAACCTCATCAACTTTTTAGAGGTCAAAGAACTGGAAATATCCAGTAGTTTCAATAAATTGGTCTTCGATTTCCCCTTTGGAAAGACATGAAGTGGGAGAGACTTCCACTAATGTTGTCCTTCACTCAAATCTCCTTAATCAAAAAATTTAACCCTGAAATATGTAGAGAGAGTTTCACCAAAATCCCCAAATAAAGGGTTGGAACTGAGGGTAGCCTTGCTAGCCCAGTATCCTCCCAAAAATTGATTGTAAGTCCATTACCCACCCACTACCTAATGCCCTATATTAGGATATTTTTGGAGTGTAAAATTATGTTGTTCGAAACAATAGACCCTTTAGGAGGGATGAAAATAGGAAGTCTTCGTCCTTAAGGTATTTTGTATGAGCAATCCTAGTCCAATTTTTATCTAAGGAGACCATATTCCATCCAATCTTGGCAATAAAAGATTTATTGAAGGGTTGAAATTTCCTTGGTCCAAAGCCACACATGGATTTAGGTTTACAGATCATATCCCATTTAACTAGAGCCATTCTCTTTTTCTCCTCAACCCTCATCCAAGGAAACTTCTTTTGCATTTGTTCCACCTTATCCACTATAAAGGATAGTGTTTTCAAGAGGGATAGATAGACCAACATATTTTAGAGACCAACTTTCAACAGTTGGTAATTCCTAGCTTGATTTAGTAACCTACCTTTCCAACCCACAAGTTCTTTTTTTATTCTTTTTACTATTATAAACCAATAATTATGTGGTAAATTTTTAGTGGTCAAAGGCAACCCAAGGATAGGTTGTAGGAAGAGTATCCTTTTGACATTCTAAAATCTTGGTAATAATCTCTTGAAGTCGCTCCTCGATGTTAAATAAATTTAATACACTTTTGTTCTAATTAACACGTTGCCCTAAAAATTGAGCATGCCTGTGGAGAATCATCTTCCACCTTTAGCTTCATGAATTGGGGAGAAGCCAAAAAAAATAGTGTCATCCAAAATTTGTTAATGGGATGATGGAGTGCAGAAGGAAGTCAGTACGACACCTTTAAGCTTATTATGAATGATAAGTCTAGCAATATTATTTCCCAACACCTCAGTTGCAATGATGAACAAATAAGGGAATAGATGGTCTCTCTAGTGGAGACCTCTTTCACTAAGAAAAAACCTCTTGCAGTTCCATTGAACAAGAAAAAAAACCTCGATGTAGTAACACATTTTTTAATGAGTTAGATGAATTTATCTTGAAACCCAAACTTTTGGAGTGTAGTGAACATGAAATCCCAAAAAAATTTATCACGAGCCTTCGAGATATCTAACTTGAAGACTATCCCTTATTTTTTGTTATTCTCCATAGAGTGGAGGACCTCATGAGTTGTTAGGACAACATCAAGAATTTTCCTTCCTTAAACAAATCCCTATTGATATATGGATATGATGCATGATAAGATAGTCTTTAGATGATTAACTCATTTTTTGATAAAATCTTATAAAAAGAGTTGATTATGCAAACAGGCCTAAATTCTAATAAGTTGTCCACCTACTCTTTCTTAGAAATTAATACAATGAAAGTGGTATTGATCTATTCTATAATATTACCAGTTCTAAAGAAGTCCTTCATAGTAGCCACAACATCACTTCTAATTATGTCCTAATACTCCTAAAAGAAGGCCAAGCGAAAACCATCTGAACCAGGGGCTTCATATTCATTAAAGGAGAAGACAATAATTTTAACATTATGTTTGGAGATACTTTTAGTCAAGTTGTTGTTTTCTTGATCATTTATTATATTAGGGTTAACTTGAAATAAATCATCCTTCTGATCAATAGAACCATTCATATCCTTGTAAGTATCTTAGAATAAGGAAACAACCACTTGACCAATATGCTCCTCATCCTCCTATTCCTATTTTCATCAATAATTCTTATAATTTTGTTCATTTTCTTATGTTTGAAGGTGGATTGATAAAAAAAATGGGTATTATTGTCACCTTCTTCAAGCCATTGAACTCTTAATTTCTATTTTCAATGGATTTTCTCTTTTTTAAGGGCACAGTAGCATTCCTCTCTTAGTTGTATCTCTTTTACATAGATTTCTAACTCTATGTTCCTTGTTACAATAATATCATGGATCTCCTTTATATATTCTAAATTATAGGCTTTCTTCATAAAAATGTTGCTAAAGGTATAATGGTTCAAGCCCTTAACCTTTTTTATTTCCTTTAGCTTAAAAGTAACTCTAAACATAGGTAAGTTCCATTAATAGGACTATTCCACCAAATCTCTAAAGTCCAAATGTCAGAGCCACACGATCTCAAAATCAAATGGAAATGATCCACACTTGGTGGTGGTTTCCCAGTGCAATAGAAGTGGATTGTGGTTTGACCCTATCCTTGGAAGAGAATTAAGTGTAATGTATGGGAGTATTTTCCATCCATTAGAGATGATAAATCCATCCAGCTTAACTTGGATGAGATCAACTCCTAATCTCCTATTTGACCATGTAGAAAGGTTGTCCTTAAGTTCCACATCCAATTGAGCAATATTACTTTAAAAGTCTCATAAATCCATCATACTGTCAAAATATTTCTCTAAAACACCCATTGTTTTTAGAAAGAAAAAGGGGGTATTGAAATCTACAACCATCATCTAATGAAAATTCAATTGTGATTTAATCAAGGATGTTAATTTATCCCATAGCACCTTCTTGACATCTCTAGTGTTTGGAGAATACACATTAATGAGATTCCAATGGTCATTTGAACACATAATATAAAAGGAAAATGTAAGGCTATTTTTGCACCGTTCAATCATATTCCCTCTAAAAAAGAGAGGATTTCACATAGTAATTATCCCTCTAGAAGAACCCTCAAAAGATCTACTAAAATATTTAGGATTAGGCCCTAGTTTCTTAGAAAATTGAGAAAAAATTGAATATAATATCATAGATTCCTGAAGAATCAAAATGCATATTTTATTTCTAATAATCATACATCTCAAAATATGTTATTTGTGAGGGATATAAATTAATCCTCTAATATTCCAAGATATTATCTTCATTTACATTTTTTATTCACCCCTAACACGTTATAAAGGGTGCCTTGTTTTCCCATTTCTATTTCTTTTGTTGCTTCTCTCCACCTTGTCTCCATATGAGAAGGTATTCCTTCTTTATTCTTGATCCTAGATCAACTTTTTTGTTACCTACTCTTCTTTTTCTTCTATTGCTAATTGTTATCTAGTTATTATCCTAAGTGGACGAGGTAGGGATTCTAGAGAGTTGCTAATGTCCAACAATCCTTCAACCATGTTGTTTTCTTTATTACGAGTTCAAGTATCTTTCTTGTTATTCTTCAAATCCATGTCTAAAGAACCAACATTCTTATCAAGTGGACTATATTTTAACTTAGGTTCTTTTTATCCTCACCCTAAATCTGAGAAGAAGACTTACTCAGACAATGGGGGGTATTGAACAAGAGGTTTTCCCCACCCAACTGATCTTTCTCCTTATAATCTAGGACTATTCTATCTTAGGCCAAGTGCAAAGGGCTAACCTCTGACCAAGCTTGGTAGATAAAGCCATTGGTCTCCTAGGAGACATATTCTATATTACTAGCCATGTTATTTTAATGTTGATTGAAATAATTTTTGACTATTTAGTTAAAAAATCTAATACTTTTAGTATTAATTTAAAAAAAAATCTTTTTTATTTAATTAATTTAATATATTTTTAACCATTATTGAATAAATCATGTGTATTTAATCAAATTAACCCTTACCTCAACATTCTCTGCTAAATTAGTTAAATACATTGATGTTTAGTAAATTCCTCTAAAACCCCTCTCAACTTTAGTTGAATAAACAAATCAAGTCTATTCAACCAATTGGCCATTTGGACATTCATCTATTACTTTGTTTAAAGTAACAAATTCATCTTTCACATGGCTCCAAGTTCACAAGGCTCCAAAAAGTCCCTTTTCAATATTTAACCCTTTTATTAAGATTTAACCAAATCTCCACTCGCATCTCTCCTCGAACATTGCGTTTATCATGTACACCAACCATGCAATTCCACCTGTCATCTCCACAATCTTCCCTACATGATAATCAACCCCATCCCCCCATCTAACTATCTAATATAATCCATGCATCCAACCTATCTAAAAAATATAATTGTAGCATTCAAAATACATTTTCAAGAAGGAATAATATTGGATGCAATAAGCTTATGTTGCAAAATTGGGCAACATTCACTTTATCCACCAAACAATTAGGTAAAATACAACACTTTGGTCAACAAATATTTGTGTGGCATGAAGTTCATTTTCTTTTTCCATGATTTACATTTCTTTTTCTCTTTTGGAGGTGTATGCTAGATATAGGGTATGATTTTTGTTTCATTAATTATTTTTTTATTAGATAAGAAAGGAAAGGTCCCTTATACCATAAGCTCAATATAAAGACAACTTGCATTTTTATATTTGTTTCCTAATATGTACCTATATATATCTTAGTGTTCTTAATAATAATTATGATGCAATCAAGTACAATAGAATTTTTTTTTTTATAAAAAGATGTGTGATAAAAAGAAATAATAGAAACAAACTACAAACTTGATTAATTTCATTGAAAATCTTACAAGGATTATAGTGATATAAACTCCAAAATAAAAAGAATCTAAAAATCTTAACGATACCATGGTAGTTGGATTAAAACAAATATAAGAACTAAAATCATAAATAAATCAACATATAAATTTAGATTAGTATTTTTACAACTATAAAAATACTTGTTTAGTTTTTAATGGAGGCATAAGGCAACAAAATAACATATAATAAAATTTTCCTAAGTTAATAACATCTTATAATATACCCATTGAATCATCCTAAAGTAAGCTCTAGCATTTTATAGGAACCAATAGACACCACTCATAAAATTTTAACATTACTTTATGTCTTCCCTACAACCTATAAATTATTTAGGTCCAATAAAAGGGGTTCCATCTCAAAAAAATGGCTTGAGTGTAAAATATTAATTGGTTATTGGATAATACCAACACACCAATCCCAAGTATAAATGGTGTATAATGTTAAAAATGTAATTAAAATACTCAAACCCTACTAAAATGGCATTAATATTTATTTCTATTCAATTAAATTATAAGTAACCATAAACCATATAATTAAGTGATTGCAATAATGTATTGTAACAAATATTTTTGCCTAGATAATTAATTACTTCATTTCACCATGCCCAACAATTTCAATTGTCCTTCAAAAAATTTCTAAGCATGTCCAAATTTATGACAAATCACTAGCTAAAAGGTCTTAATTATTCTCTCAAGACAGAGTACGCCCAATTTATTTTGAATTGAATATAGTTCGGATCTTTCTTTGAGTTAAATGCTATTGAAAAACAATAATAGAATGCCTTAATTTTTAAACTTATCAATTCAAAACCAAAATCCAAGGATCTGCAATTTTTCTACTTTACAATACAATTTAGTTAAATCCATCTAAAATCAAATACTTAAAATTATCTTAAGGATGGTCTTAATACAATAATAAATTTTCATGTAAAGCCTTAAAGTCAGAGTCGAATTCAAAGTCAGAGTCAATTTAAAAGTCACTTGTAAAGTCTTCTCTAATACCACCCTAACATTAGAACCATATAGTTAGACCTAACATCACCCTACCATGAAGATGGATGATTTGTCCAACACTAAGATGAATGTAAATCCATTTTTGGATAATTTATAGTTGTTAAATTTTTTTATCTAAATAACAATAAAAATAGTCTAATATACTATGATCCTTATATTGATGACGTCACAATAGAAATGTCATTTATATATATTAACATAATGGTCAATCTATTATGGATAAATAAATTTTCTTCTTGACTTCTTTGAATAATTCAAAACAAAACTTTCTATAATCCAAACAAACAATTTATCTTTATATTTAAAAAATACCTATAAAAAAAATTATACACTCTACATAATGGAGTGTATAACTGAAAAAACCTCATGTCTAAAATATATAATAATTTTAAAAAAGGAATCACTCATAGATTTCCTCTCTTTCCCAAAGATTAGAAAGTCAATTGCATTTGTGCTGTATTCCATAAAATCTTAGAATATATTCTTCAATGTATATAAAGACAATTTAACTCGTATGCATCGAACTTATGCTTTTATATTTGCATTTCCTTACAGAAGCATCGATACTCCTTAATGCATGGAAATGAAACCACCATGGCTATGGAAAACCGGTTTTCTGTCTCAAACTCTTATTTCACTCTCAAAACAGCTAATTTTTGTTAGTGTTTCTTTGATTTGAATCGTGTGAATTTTTTATCATTAATATTTCAGATCATATTACATGATTTATTATCAGAATGAAAGAAATAATTAGAGTAGAAATACCTAAGATTTCTGTTATCTACTGTTTCTTTCAATTCTGATAATAAATCATCGGAATGATTATGAAAAATATCACACAATTTAAATTAAAAAAAGAAAAAATTAAGATTATGAAAAATAGAAATTACATGACTTTGACAGCGAACTTTTGTTCATTCATGGCTATTAAATCCAGAAAAAAATTATACAATGAGCAGTTATTTACAGTAGGAAAACAGGTGGTATGACTCAGATAAAATCATTAAAAACAAGCATGTCCATAAATCAGATAAGTTATAATACTGATTATAATATACAATAAAACTGTAGGTGAGGCAAGTCCAACTGTCCCTCGACTAATAATGGGAGATTAGGTAATTTGGTGACGTCAATCACCGACTTTCAAAAAGAACATATCATTTAAATTCCTGCCTATCCTTACCTTCTAGTATTTTAAAATTTGAGGAAAATATCATATAAGTTTAGTTTACACATGTATTGGGTAACCTTATTTATCATAGTGTTATTGTAGAATTTGAGAATTATGTGTGTGTCATGAAACATTCGATATATGTGCATGTTTGTTTAGTTGTAAGAGATGATTAGATATAGATTCTTATCAAAATAATATGAGTTTAAATCATATATAATTTCAAAGAGCTAATATTAAATTGAGTTTTGATAGATGTTGATGATATAGAGATGACAAATGCCACTACAATTTCTTTAGTTAAATCTCACAAGTCATTAAAAATATCAATATCATTTTCATTTGAAAGATGTTCTAAAATACAATATACAAGTTATGTTTACAATGAATTAGTTGTGGTCCATGTCTTTTCATTGCCATTCTCATTTACAAGATACTTTGAAATACAACATACAAGCTATGTTTACAATGAATTAGTTGCGGTCTATGTCCTTACATCTGTCCTTTTATGAAAGCATCCAAAACATTATGTTTCATATATGATTAATTGTGTTAGATCAATATTGTGTCGTTGAAGTGATGTAATTGCCTTCGTGCATAAACTGAAATTGTTCTTCTAATTTTGCTTATCTTTTAAATGTCATGATCAACTTTTTGTATTATTTGTTTGTTTTACACACAAGATAATGCAATTGTATGCATGACATGACATTAAAAAACAACAATATATCCTTTGTTTTCAAACAATTTGAGTGCTACTTTAAAACTACTTTACTTGATATATAAAAGAAATTAAAAATAAATTCTTGTGGTTGGTAAAAAATAAGAATATATCTTTTCAAATAATTGTCCATATTGATAAATGATGATGTCTTAAAGTCATCCTTTAATATATCAATCAACCTCTTGAATTATTGCATGCATGAGATTATTATAAATTAGTAAAAGCATCCAAAAATGTTATTATATAACCTATACACATATATAGATAGTGTTCTAATTAAAATAATACATAAAATGACTACCAACAAAAAGCATAGTCTTTGGTTGATAGGATTATTCAAATGTATGCATGTCAACCATCCAATAACATTTTTAGACGCTTTGACTAATTACTAATTAATCAGTCAATATTCAATATACAAAATAAATTTCACACCATAATGTAATATTAAAATAATATAAAAATGTCTTACTATCTCAAATCCAAATACAAATCCAAATAAATAGATGTAACTATACAATTAAATCCCAATAAAACAACACATACAAATATTAAAACTATGATGGCCTTCCACTAGACAAATACTTTAATCATTACATAGTGCATGTCGTTTCTCTCAACTATTGAGGGATTCCTTATAAACAACGACGATTACAACAATAAAACAAAGGAAAATAGAATAAAAAAATAAAATAGGGCTTATTTTGGATAGGGTAGCCGGTCGACGGTCACCTGCCTAACCCTGTGATGCCAAATCACGTGCCTTTTCCACCTGTTTCGCCGCCTTCACATATCGAGATTGACAACTTAACATTTATAATCATTTTCTTAGATTGACAATCTAACATTTATGATCATATTTTACGTGGCCCCCAATAAAAATTTGCTTCGGACAAGCTAAAAAAAATGAATCATATGCTCTGAAGGTGACTGCAATCAAATGGCAAGTGCTAACGTGTAAAGCTAAGATTGTGCTAAACGTTCTATATTTTCCCCCAAATTTGTCAGATTCTTATTCATTTGCTCTTTGTGTCCCCTCATCTGTGCACCACAATGGCTAAATGTTTGAGATGTGCTCTGCCAAATCGGATCAGTAAAGGTGTAAGCAATGTTTCTGTTTCCAATAATCATCATTCTGGTTTGGTGGTGCGCTGGGGCAGAAGAAGCTCCACTGCTTCACCCAAGACTCTGTCTGCTAAAAAGTATAATTTTGATCAAGTGAAGGTTAGATTACAGTTTGTTTTAGATATATGATTTATTTATGTAGTTCATATGATTTCCGCAGTTCATTAGGATTTTTTCAGTTTCGTAATGATATTCTGTCTAATTTTCATCTTGCATTATTCTTTTCAATTCATGCAATTTGATTCTAAACGTCGAAGAAATAAACTCACACAATTGATATTAGAAATTTCTTTTTTGTTATCAAATCTTGTGAGAGTATTGAAATGTTTTAGAGGTTGTTTGTGGGTTATATTAATAGTGGGCAATGGAATTGATTACAGATGTTTCAGAATAGTCCTGAAGGAATTGTGTGTTACAAAAATGAGGATGGTGAGGTGATTTGTGAAGGTTATGATGAGGGCCCTTGTTTTCGCCCACTCCCTGGCCGCCAACAAGAACACCATTACAGGTAATTTTGTTCTAGAATTTTCTCTTTTAAGGGATGGGGGAATTTTAAGAGCAGTGCTATAGATCAATTCTCTGTTCTGTGATCAGCCTTACAGGCAATTTTCTTTCAGAATTCTCTCTTTTGTGAGGTGAAATTTGCAGAGCAGTGGATAACAGCTCATCTATATCAGATAGTTTAAATTATCAAAGATAAATTCTTTTTGAGAAGAGATGATAATTGTTAAACATGGGGTATAAAATTATCATTATGGTTTGAGTGTTAGAAAATGAATCAAAGAGCATAGTGTAGATCAAATTTTTATCTTAGCAATAGGAATTGTTTGTCTAATTTTAACAGGATATCTCTGGAGAATTTTAGCTACCTGACAAGTTTTCTTTCTGTCTTTATATTGTGGGTTTATCATCTCTGAATTAGAAAACAAAATATCACATTATGTAAGGTATTCTTTCAAGAAATATGATTAATGGCAGTAAATTTCTGCTAATGTACAGATAGTTTAAATGAATTATACATTGAAAGTTACTGAAACTGTTTTGAAGTCATATGGTTTTGATAAAATTGGAGGAAAAACAAGCCACAAATTTTCGTCAAATTTGCAATCTTACTCTCTTAATGCAAGTGCTTAATGAGAGAAAGGAATAAATTTATGGAATCTATTAGGGTCACTGTTATATTTTTTTAATGTTATCATTTGAAACACAATTCTAGATGAGTGAGCTTCATTTAGATATAATGGATGTTAAGTGGACTATTCGTTTAAATGAGAGATGAGTTTGTGCACCTGCCTTGGGTTTTCATGAGAGATGAGTGAACTCTAAGGTTTCGCACCGGATGCCTGGGACAGGTAAGCGAAGCTGGGCGGGGCCAGGAGCAGGTGCACACAGCTGGGACATTGTGCGTCAGGGCGATGCATCGAGGTGCACCCGGAACGCACCGAAGTCAGTTCATAAAATATAGATCAATGAATTTGATTCAAAAACCTTATAGATGAATCCCAATATCATAAATGAAAACAGTTTAATTAACCCAAAAACACCTTATGGTTAGAATTATATGTGCAGTTTTTAAGACAGATATTAATGAAGGGTCTCATTTCATTTTCATAAAATTTCATGTTTGAAGAAGATATTAATCCATTTGTTGTCTTCTTTTTCTATTTTTTCTCAGGAGAGATGCCAAACTGTATTCTATCCTCAAAGGAATCAGACCTTACCTTGTTGAAATGATTGATTACAAAAGAATGGACCAAATCTCTACAGGGATCTGTTTGCAAGAGCAAGGCCAGAACTGATACTGAACTCTACTACCAGATAATAATGAGGGGATAGGAGAAATCAAAATTTCATTGTTGAATGAATACAATGATGTACACTTTGCAATCACCCTGTCAAAAGTTTTTCTGTTATCTTTCTCTGTGTATAGCTGCTTTAGACTCCAAATGAATGAGAGGCAACAAAGTCTTCCATGTGTCCAATCTGAGATTCCAAGAGATAAGCCTCTGCCCCACTGATGATGTAAGCAGACTGATTTTCCAATGGAAAAAAAACATCATTCTTGTTTATATGTATCATTTGATGTGCCCTCTAGAGAGAAAACTGAGCAATTATAGACTTCAAATAGTTTTGTTAAAACAACTCCAAATAATAATAATAGTCTGATTAGATGGAGAACTGACATGCCAGCTGACATCTATATCACTACACAGATTAGTCTATTCCGGCTTCAAAACGGTAGTATGGATTGACTAACATATGTGTTAGTCGCATGTTTTACACCGTCGATTTTGCAATAAACAGCTGCGATTGACTAACATGTCACTATCACATTGCACAAAAGATCTATTTTAGAACCAAAAAATTACTAAATGTATTTATTTAATAACATTCATATTCATTGTATTAGAATCTCAAATACTGAAATTGTATGAATCGACATACATTAAAGAAATAGATTGTACATCTAAATCATTGCTTTAAAATTATGATCACCAACGAATTGATGTTTCTCCAAATCCTCCATATCACTTGACTTCGACTTGTGATTAAGACCGAGTTTCAGAAACAACTAAACTCCATTATTCCAAAGTGGGGTTAAAGCAATCCAATCACGCATTCAAATTTAAGTGGGACCAGAAGATGAAATGATACAATCTTCACCAATTGTTCTCAAATTAGGGTTTCAAATGGAAGCATCAGCATGTTATCTCTTCACGTGCATACCACGTCATGGGTTCGTTTCCCATTTGCCAGCATTCTTTTAAAATAAAATTGATAAGGACTCCAGAAATTTCTTAATGAACAAGATAAGATAGGTGCGAGGAAATGGTATTGGGTGTTTTTCCTTTTGCGTTTGGATTTGATTCTGTTTAGATTTTCGGTGTCTTTTAAGCTTTTTTAAAGTGTTGGATTATTATTTTTTTATTAATTGAAAGTTAAATAGATGAATATATAAAATATTAATAATTTAAAATGTATAAAGATTGGTGAGATTTGAAAAATAAAATGGGTATTCATGCTTTTCAAATATATTTTTTAAGTCAATAATTAATTTAATTTTTTTTATATGAAAGTACTATATTACTAGAAACTATTCCATTATCACATTCATATGTTTTTTATTAGGCAAGCAAGGTTTTGAAAGAGTGAAACCCTGTACAAAGAAAAGGATAGAACATGAAGCATAGTCAGGTAAACACTTTTGATCTAGAGCTATGAACCAATGAGCTCCTCGTCCCCATTTAAACATTCGATAATAACACCCCTAATGGGGTATGAACCTTGATGGGAAGAACAACACTACCACAACTTAACCATTACACCAATGCCAATACTAGCAATAAATTATCCATCTTATACTAAACCATACTTATACTATATTGTTTTACATTAAATGGGGTTTTATATTTATAATATGTTTTATATTTTATTTTTTTCGAAAAGGGGTAAAAGTTTATTAAACACAAGGAGACTTACAAAGAAAGAAGGGCCAACAACCCATCAAAGAACAAAGAATTACACATTCCTATCTTCCACAACTGATGGCTCCAACATATGAGAAAATTCCAAAGGAAAATGTCCTCTATCGATAATATTCCAATCTTGCATTCAATTGAATGCTCATTTGGCCAAACAATCTCCTACTCTATTCCACTCCCTAGGAATATAAGAAAAGATAACATATTCCAATGACCTACACAAACTTAGAATTTGTTGAATAGCCACATCTAAGTGTCAATTAACATCATCAAACCAATGCCCATAAAACATATTTACCACCACTTGTGAATCAAATTCAAAAATAATCTTTTTTTCCAACTAAGAAGACAACCTCTCCCCATAGCATATAAGATGGTGAGAGCCTCCATGTAGGTATTTGGTACAGGGGCACCTAGGCAAGTCAACAATCGACACTACCCAAAAATATTTTAAGGTTTTCAATTTTGGTGTGTTTCTAGTATATCTCTTTATTGGCATCTCTCTAATCAGTTATGTAGAGTCCATTCTCTCCATGTTGAATCAATCTCTAATGATGAATCTATTAGAACATAATGTTATTAGGGGTCATACTCTTACATCATTTATTTAATGTTCTAATATAAGTGTTGAAGATGAAACACCAATACCTTTTTCCCTCCAACTCTCTTGGTTGTTCAGCTTCTCTTTTGAGTTGTGTTGGAGTTATTATATATATATTTTTGTTGTGTATTATGTGTATCTGAATTGAGAATAATAAGAGAATTCCCTTGATTAAAAGTGGATGTAGCCAATTTGGGTGAACCACTATAAATTTGCGTGTTCTGTTATTGTGTCTCGGTGCCTAGTTTTGGGCATGTTGTGCCCCCACTTTGTCTTGTGCACAACCCACACTTCTACCATAAAATTCTCACATGTTGAAGTAACTAGGGATCTCATTGAGGACAAAATTACAATTTAGAGTACTCTTAAAAAATTACTGCAGGAGCTCATTGTTATTGCATGGAGGATGGTAAAAAATCTTTTGCCATCTATCCCAAAACTATTCCTTATCTATTGGTGGTGGCACCAATGGATAGAGAATACAAGTGCCATGTATTGTTCATTGGTTCATGGAGTGGTGAACAATACACACAAAATAGATTTCAAAAAAAAAATTGTTTGAATTGCTCATAAGATAGTTTTTCTACATAAATTGTCTTAGTTATTCTCTCTTGTTGGACCAATTATTGATTTTCCCACTCACTAAAATTAAGTGATAGATAATGGATAGTAGTGATTCAATAACCTGGGTGGACCTATGGGACTTTTTACTATTGAATCTTTCAACCCTTGCAATTAATCCACCAAGTTCTCTTTTATTGTTTTCTAGTTGACCTAATATATTTGTACTTGCCTTACTAAAGGATGTTGATGGATTGAAGGAGGGTTTTTTTGTGGTTGTTCTTTAGTAGAGTTTTTATGAGAAGGTGAATTAAGGTCTGGATTGAATTTTGGAATTCATTATGAAAATCCTAAAAATGAAATAAATTTTATTTAAAAAACTAACTGAGTTTCTATTAATCCAAATTTTACACAGAACAAACTATAAATACTTATCTTTGACCTTGGTGACATTTTGATGATGATTTAGTAAAGGGAAGATAAACAATAGGATCTCCAACAACATGAACACACTTGAAATGATATATAGGTTGCATGTTTGCAAGTAACAAACAAAAATGTGCAGAATGAAAACATTTTTTTATTTTTTATTTTATGGTAAAAAATGACCATAGCACTAGCACATTATAACATGCTTGCATTTATTAATTAGTTGCTTCCAGAATAGATTGTGTGTAAATTTTTGCATCAACATTTCGGATCACACTCTATGATCCATCATCAAGATGTAATAGTTAGAGAGCATGCATAGATGAAAAATGATCAAGAAGTAGACCAAAGTAGCTAAAATAGGGGAGGGAGGAGGCACAAAGATCAAGGGAGGAAAGATTTTCCTCTACCTTGTCATCCTTCCTCCCTTGATCTTTGTGCCTCCTCACTCCCTCTTTTTAGCTACCTTAGTTTGCTTCTTGGTCATTTTTCATCTCTGCATGCTCTCTAACTATTACATCCAGATGATGGATCACACAGTGTGATCCAAAAGGTTGATGCAAAAATTTACAATCTATTATGGAAGTAGTTGATTGCTATCACATGGATTGTGGAAAGCTAATGTTTGTTATGCTTGCATTTTGATCTCATGGGGAACAAAAAATGGGGTGAGCACTTTTTGGTCCCACATATTTGTGCACATGCCTTGAAGATAAATTATAAACCCCAGGGGTCATATAAAAAATTTAAATTTACCAAAAATGAAGAAGAATAATGCACCACATGTACATAAATATCTATGTGAATAAAATAGATATATCATTAAAATGAATAGTTAAATTAGATAAATGCATTGAGACTAGAGATATCAAATATGGAAATTAATGCTCAAATAAATGTTTAAAGTGAATGCTTGGGTAGCTACTTCTAATTTTAATCTACATATATCGACCTAGATGCCAAGTGTCCATTTGCCAAAGAATTAACAATTCATAATATATTGCTCACCTATAAATTTGATTGTATACTATTTGGGCTTACCTTTGCATGTACAAAAGTAATCTCTAGAAGTATATAATCGAACATGATGTGTGGATAAGAACACGTAACCTACAAACCTAATGTAGCATATCCCTAGTGTTTAAAACTCTACAGATATTTTGAACATGCATAAGGTCTAGTAGTGTACAAACACATATTCAACAATAATAAATGAAGGTCAATAACGACATGCAAGTGCATCATATGCTCGTAGAATAATGATGTCTAATTGGTGTGATTTATGTTATCTATTTGCAACAAAATATTAAATGTACTCTTTTGATACCTCCTATATGGTTGATTCCCATTAGAATTGCTCTTTAAATATATCACTCTAATGCCCAATTTATAGCATTTGTACTTTAATTGGCTCATAATGATCAGTAGGATTAGGTGGTAAGGATTTGTATTTGAAAATTGAGGGTTCAAATATATGAGTGCAAAACTAATCTAGAGATCTACATGCTTAGAACTAATCCAAATAAGTTATGAACTCACCTTTCTAAATCAAGATAGAAAATGAAATATTAAAAAAATAAAAAATTGAAGATAAATGATATTGAAATTCATAGATAAATAATATCACTTAAAATTTTATTTTTTTTAATGAAAGTTTTATATCTTCTTTGGCTAAAAGCTAAGGACTGTTCCCCAAATTTGTTGAGGGCATGATCCCAAATTCATCTCTAATGATATGAGAACCTTACACTAAGTAAAATTTTATCCCTAATAATATAAAATAAATTTTTGAAAATAAATGATATTAAATTTATGAAAGATAAAAAAATTATTATAAATAAAATTTAATTAATAAATAGATACCATCACTTAATCCTTCAAGCTTATTCCGAAACCCTGTACAAAATTCTAGTACCTTTCAAAACCCTACTTACCATTAATCAACAAAACATCACTTCCAACTTTTATATAGGATCAATCATCAGGCGTACACAACTTTCCACATGACAACAATTAATTCATCTCTCTGTTGCTCAAATGGCTCACAGCCACCTGGCCCCCACCCACCGGCATTTGCAAGCTTTGGAGCGACATTCACAAATACTGGAATACCGCGGAAATCAAACGGGCTACCCATATCATCAGTTTGTCGTCCAGTACCCATTTGGCTCCACCCTGCGCATATAACAGTGCTTAAACTTGGACTCTTTCTGAGCATGTAATTGTCAAGTGATCTAAGCATCTTTGCCAGTCCCTCAATAAATAATTTGCTACATTCAAAGCTGTGCAGCAGAAGAATGGCATTAGTGGTATGGTTCAAAGGTGGTTTTCCCAGGGCTTCTGGTGGCCTTGTGAAAAAAAATTCTGGTTCAGGCTTGCGGAAAATGAAAACGGCCATAAGAACAGACCGCTCTGCATCACGGACTCTATTCCCTAAAAAGTTCAAGTTTGAGGAAACGATGGTGAGGATCCCTTCTTCTTTTTTCATTTTTTGTTTTTGCCCTTTTTAAGTTTCTTAATTTGGGTTGTGTGTGAATGTTGCTGATTTTTTCAGTTCCATTCTCATTTATTGGTTAATGAATGTACAGGCATGTCAGGATGAATGTGATGGAATTCTGTTCTATAGAAGCAGGGATGGTGAAGTAATTTGTGAAGGCTATGATGAGGGCCCTCAGTTTCGTCCTGCCCCCTGCCACCAACAAGAGGAGGAGTACAGGTGATTCTGTTTTCATCTCTTGTTTTCTTAATTTCTTTTTTCAAATTTCAGTGCCCATTGCCATTTCATGAAAGATGTTTTGTTGGGCTTTTTATACCAGTGATCCTCACTGGAATTGCTTGTAATCCTACAATAAATTGTTTAATAGTTAAATAATTAATAGCATTTTTTATGGAGATTTTGCTTTGCTATTCTATATGGGAGTATGTTGATATCTATTTGGTTAAGAGCTAAAAACTAAGAGATATCCATTTAGTCAAAATCTTCGCGACTTCATCTCTTATCACATCTTCAAAGGTTTTGAATCTTGATGGATAACAATTTTTTAGATTCTTCTCAAAATTGAATCTTGACTCTCAAATTTAAATTTCAAATTTATATCATTATTTATTCATAACCAAAATAGGTTAATGGTATGAGAAGAAAAGGGCATGTTAAATATTAAGTAAAAAATTAATAAAAATTTCATTTCATTTGTACTCAAGGCAATACTTTTTTAACATAGCTTTAAGCAATTTGGTGGTTCTAAAATAATATTCAAGAGCCTGATTACAGATGTTTTTGTTTTGATCCAGGAAAGATGTCAAATTATATTCAATAATTCCAGGAATTAGACTCTACCTTGTTGAGGGAACTGATTATACATGTGTGGACGAAAGTTTTATGAAACCCTTTTTTGAAGGAAAACATGAGAATCGACACCATGACCATTAAGCCAAACATAAAAATATATGCACTGTGGAGATCTGAAGCCTTCAGCATGTGAGTTGGGCAAGGATCCTTTTTGAAGGAAAATTGTGGTTTGGATTGAAATGAGAATGATAAGGAGATATCAGAATGGCTGATGAAGGTGTATAGTTTCGTTGACCTCTCAGACCTCATGTCTTTGATTTCAATGCATATAGCTTCTCTGTGTCACATATGAACCAATGCAGCAAAGCTTTCCTTGTGAGAGGTTTACACCACAAGATAAATCCCTGCACCTAGTTTGGTTCTGTAATAAAAATAAAGCTTATTTGGACACTAACAATTGTTTTTGTTTCAGTTTGCTGATCTGATTTGGGTTGTGGAATGCATTTCTTATGGAAGACTCCATTGGTTTTTTATGTAGATTTGCCTTTACAACTTAAGTTCGATTTTCTAGAATTCTTGTATATGTGGCTGCCAATTTCAGAGGAATAAATTCACATTAAGTGTAGCAGTTAACCTAGAATTGAGTTTCTTGGTTAAGTCAAGTCTTCTAGTTTATTTACTTTTCTTCTTCAAATCACCTGGATGAATTCTAATATCCTATATTGCTCTCATACTTTTTTGGTAAAGATCCCCTTTCAGTGAAAACATGGCATTTATTTTGGAGGAAACAGAGTATTGATTTACGAAGACTGTACATACCAGAAGAAAAACATACTTTTGTGATTTCTATTAAATATGATGGCCTCTGTTGCATTTCAGCACTGGTAGCACTTAATTGGTTTCCAAGGTTACCTTCCAAGTTTCTAGTTACAGAGACAACTCCTTTAGTTGATTTGAATTGAAAATTTTGTTGGGTTTAAGAGCGTGGATACATCCCAAACACTAACAATTGTGAGTCTAAGCACCAAATCTCTTGGGTTCAGACATCCAGAAACTTGAGTTGTTTCTGTAGATATGTTTCAAAAATTTTGTAGTCTCTACTATTTTCTTTTGAGAATGTGCATATCTTGCACATATTGGCATAACATGTTCTATACACCCTATTAACTTGCCTTCTGAATTAAAAACTTAAGCTAGATCTTTGATTTGAATTCTATACACCCTATAAACTTGCCTTTCGAATTAAAAACTTCACTTAAGCTAGAAACACATATACCTTGAGAGCTACCATGCCTGAGACATAAACCTATAACTTTCATATTTACCTTCATAATGTTTTATGCATAGAATGAATTAATGTTTTTCGTAACGTCTATGGGGTCAAACAGCCTATAAGACCCATAAGTAGTCAGCAAATAGAAAAGCATGCAAAGTCCAAAACACCGTGCCTAAATCTCTTTTAACTTATACATCTTGAATCTTTTATTGTGTATTTTGATCAGGAAATCTGCACCTCTTGTTATCATTTCTTCTTCAAACAAATAAAACCAAGGATGGGGGGACTTGGTTATTCTTTAACATGTGCCCAAAAAGATTTTTTTACTTTTCAAAATAGGAGTGTTGTTAGTGTTTTTTGTATGTGGATGAAATTGGTAGAAGGATTGGTAGTTTTGTTTTCTGGGGAGCATGTGATTCTAGGTCCAAGCTTTCTTTTGTTACTTTTGTAAATTGTCATTAACTATCATGAGCATTGAACCAAGTGCATGATTCTATGAACCAAGTGCATGTTTAATAGGATCGAGGCATTTTATTTAGAGAAAGAGTGCAAAGAGATGTTTTAGTGTCATCTTTTAGGAAAAACTAGGTCTTATGAAGACAGTTCTCTCAATACGTGTGCATATGTAATTGTAGAGATAAAATACAACCCATAATAAAAGATATATAGACTAAATGAATTAAATCTACGTCTAGTGATATAATGATTGGAACAAACAAAGATATAAGTAATTAAGACGAGAAAAAAAAAATATCGAGAAGCAATAGAGCACAAATATGGTTTATGGTCTATCAACAACTTTGACCTTTTTGATTGTCTAAGACATTGTAGTAGAAAACTAAAAAATCAATTCTAGTACTAAAATAGTGCACCTAAAACTTTAGATGTCTCGGATGAGGTCATACCCAAGATCTAGTCCTAGGACATGCAATCATCATGTTGACCAAATATCTATGCCTATTAATTGTTGAAACCTATTTGTCTATATTAATACATATGAGTAAAAATATAGTGCTACTAATAAACACCTACGGGGGTAGTTATAGATAGAGGAAAGTCCATTGATTTCCTTGATTGTAGTCAAGCCCCATGGTCAATGTATCATTTTTTAAAAACATACTTTACTGATGATGCAAATGTTGATATCAAATTAACATTAAGCTAATATTAAGACTTTAATATTCTAAATGTAGAGGCTTTTTTATCTCAATTGATGATCAAAATGGCCTAAGAAGATGATTCAAGGGCATCGAGTTATTCTCTTTAATTTTCTTGTTTTATTTTATTTCAGTCTTATTGGCAGGAATCAATTGGGTAAAGGCAAATCTTATCACCACATGAACAAGAAATTGGATAGTCAATATAGTTGCCTTTGGTGGGAGGAAGTGAATGTTCGAGGACGGTTGGAAGATTAACGGTCAGCATAGATGAAGCCAAACTATTTCGAGGTAAAGGGATGGATAAAAGAATTAGTTATAAGGAGGTTGTAGGCAGGCATTACAGAGGTGGTGGCTGGTGAGTAATGGGAAGAGGCCAGATAGGCCGATAGAAGAAAGGTCGATTAGTATAGGTGTAGCTAGAGGACTGATATTCCTTCGAATTGTTAATGAAGGAATGGTAGAGAATGAGTGTGGGCAACATAAGAAGGTGAATATGAATGTGGCTATTAGAAAGATTAGTTGGCATATGTGTAGAGCTTGATGACATGATGATATGTTGTCATTGATGTCAATATGCTGAAGTATGAACTGGTATATTGATGTAAGCAAACTAGCAAGAGAACTGGTATGATATTGTGAACCGGTATATGTGAAAAAGTGAAGTGGTATGTTGGAATGAGAACTGGTATATGGGAAGTTTTACATCGGGGTTTCATTGGGCATGACTACCGGTTGGTAGTCTCAACTTTAAGGTTTTCGATTGATGTATTCCAAGCCTATGTGATTCAACTGATGACATCTTGTAATGAAGATCAGATGGTGTTGCCACGTCAGCCTGGTGCGCGTGAAGGATTTCCTTGAAGATCTTGCATGGAGATTGATCCTATCTACCTCGGGAATGTGCGAAGTCTCTGCAAACAGTGGAGAATGCGTGATGAGTTATCAACTTCCTGAAGCGACAAAGAATGACCGTTGGGGAATGTCTTGAGATCTATTCAAGACTATTGTATTCAATGTAGTATGATTAAGGGTTTATGCTACCGACCTATCTGTTTCCTATAAGGTCGATGGTGTTTTTCATTTTGAAGTTGTTGGAAAATGTTTTTGATTAAGTAAAAATAGGTTTTAAGGGACCTAAAACCCAATTACATTCGAAAGATATTCAAGAAGGAAACAAAACAAGACAGCAAAAAAAACCAACAAAAAAACCAACAGCAGAGAAAAAGACAGCAAGAGGCCAGCAAGAGATTGACCCCAAGCCCAACATTACAAGAAAATTAAAAATTCTTCATAGTTTCCTCAGCATTCTGTACCAAGAGCATCATTGCCTTGGCCGCTTCCCTCAGGTCGTTGTTTTCCTGTCCAATCTAACTCTTTTTCATTTTCTTGTCCTTCTCCGTAGTAGTCTGCCTAGTTCCGTGCCTAATGTTCTGGTGGGCTGGGTTGGAAGTTGGAGCATCTTCTATAATTACCAAGTTCTTCTCCCAGTTTTTCTTTTCCAGATGGTCCACCAGCACATTCATATTCTAGGAAGAAACTTTAAGGACCTGGAGGCTGTGGTTCATAAGGCTTTTCAATGCTTTCTCATTACGGGCAATCCGGGTGTTGACATTGTCTTTGCCCTCCTCCACCTGTTCTTTCATAGTTTTAATGTTATGTGTGTATCCAAGTGAAGAGATACTTGATTCTTGCCAAACCAGAGAAGTATATTGATACCTGCAGAGTGTGATTGCAGAAGCAAAGGAGCTAAAGTGGATCTGCCTTGGCATTGAGTGTTGTTATCAGATTAGTGTATTACCTGTTGACTTCTAACCATTTCAGCAATTGGAAAATCCCTTAACCGGGTAGCTTTAACAAGCTTTTGTGTAAATCCTTTAACAGGGTGACTCAATTCAATGAGTTCTTCAAATCCTCTTGCGAGGTAACCTTTAACAGGGTTCTAACCTTTAACAAGGTATTTAGCCATCCCTTAACTGGGTGATCCCTAGTAGGATCAGTTCCTAGTAGAACCTATTGTAAAAGTCTTTAACCAGACTAGGCTCCTGACAGAGCGGACTTCAAAAGAGTTCAAAGAACAGCCTGTGGGCATTCATCCCCACCGTGGTTTTTCCTAGTTGGGTTTCCACATGAAAAAACAATGTGTCATGTATGATGCTTTTCATGTGATGCTATAATATTTTCTATCATGGTGGTAAAGCATGTTGAACCGACAGTCATTATATTTCTGATGATATATTACTTGTTTATGCATACGAGTGAAGTGGAAATGAGATATTAGATTGTGTAGAGATCTAAGTGTTTACCGGTTTATGTTTTTCATACTCTCACTGTGTTTTACTAGCAGTGCCATGATTTAGACCAGTGTTACTGTTTACCAGTTAAGTGCAGTCTTTGTAGTCAAACTGGTTCATGGAAAGCTTTTTTCTGTACTAATTCAACCCCCCCCCCCTCTTAGTACCGGTTTGGTACTAACTGTTCATCATTATTCATCAATTTGTATCAGAGCATCTTCTAGGTCCTCTGTGTTGCAAGCTTAACTGCTTGAGGAAAAGATCCTACTCTAATGATGAAGAGGGAAGGTCCAAAGTTCAACAGAGATAGTCTTAAGATATGGAAGGATAGAATGAAAGATCTACATCAGAAGCATGGGTGCTCAACATTGGAGCTATGTTGAGAATGCTTATGTTATTCCTACCGGTACTCTCACCGATGATCAAAAAAGAGACTCAGGAGAATGGACAAGTCATGGAAGCCCTAATCAGTAGTCTATCTGACATTGAGTTTATTGATGTTCAAGATAAAGATAATCCCAAAGAAGTATGGGATGCTCTAGAGAATATCTATGGCAGTGATGAGCATGTGAAACAAGCTAAGGAAGAGAGCCTTAGAGGAAAGTTTGAAGATATGCGGATGATTGAAGGAGAGACCATTCAACAATATGGAATAAGAATCAAAACTATTGTTGGAGACATCAAGAGTGCAGGAGGTAAAATAGAAGATTCCACTATTGTTAGCAAGGTCTTGAGATCCTTGTTACCAGTCTATGCAATAAGGGTGGCTATTATTCAGGAGTTGAGGTCTATAGACAAGACAAAGGTAACCCTAGACTCCATCATTGCTAAGTTGATCGCATATGAGCTAAATAATTATGATGACAATATTTAGAAGACTGAATCAGCCTTTAGAGAATCTACTACACCATCTAGAAAGGGAAAAGAAGCTTGTACCAGTTGTGAACCAAGACAAAGCAGATAAATGGATGATGAGGAGATCTTGATGGAATTTGAAGCTCTTCTTGCCAAGAGACTTCCTAAGAGAACTGGTAAATACAAAGGTAAGCTTCCTTTGAAATGATTTTATTGCAATAGGATAGGACACATTGCTATAAACTGTCGTAATGGTAATAATAAGGACAAACCGGAGAAGTTCAAGAAGTTCAAAGGTAGAAACAGAAGAAATTGTTTTGTAGTAGTTGATGAAGGTGTCATTGATGAGGAATCAGAAGATGAAGAAAGTGAAGTCATTGTGTTTGTGGTAGTTAAGGAAAATGTGTCAGACAAGAAGGCTCTTATCTCCCGCTTTGATAATTCCAATGAGTGGATTATTGACAGTGGTTGTTCTCACCACATGACTGGTGACCAAAGTAAGTTTCTGTCTCTAGAAGAGTATGATGGTGGTGTGGTCCGATTTGGTAATGATGCACCATGTATGGTAAAAGGCAAAGGGGCCATCTCTCTAAATGGAAAAAGCAGTGCTGATAATGTGTATTGGGTAGAAGGTCTCAGACACAACCTTTTGAGTGTTGCCCAGCTGAATGATAATGGAATCACTCTGGAATTCAAAGATAGAGTGTGTAAAGTAAAAGGAAAGAGTGGTGAACTAATGGCCACCGGTATACAGATCAGAGGTAACTTATTTTAGCTGAATGCAAATATCAATACATGTCTAATGGCTGATGATAGCTGAATATGGCATAGGAGACTCTGTCATGTAAACTTTGATAATATTGTGAAGGCCAATAAGATCAAGGCAGTTAGAGGATTGCCTGTGCTGAGCAAATCGGAGAATCCTTTGTGCAGAGAGTGTCAACTGGAGAAATATCTTCCTCAACCTTCAAAGGTAAATCTTTCACTGTAGACAATTTACTTGATCTTGTGCATATTGATTTGTGTGGTCCTATGAAAACTAGGAGTGTGCAAGGAGATAGGTACTTTATGATTCTCACTGATGACTACTCAAGAATGATGTGGGTCGCATTCTTGAAAGATAAGTCTGAAGCTTTTGGAAAGTTCAAAGCTTTCAGATTACTAGTCGAAAAGGAAAGTGGTAAGAGGATTAAGTGCCTAAGAATTGATCAAGGAGGAGAATTCACTTCTGGTGAATTCAACAAGTACTGTGAAGAGAACGACATCAAGAGGCAATTGTCTAACCCTCAGATTGCACAGTAGAATGGGCTACCAGAGAGGAACAGCCAGATTGTAGTTGAAGCAACCAAAACGATGCTAATTCAAGGGAAGGTTGCTCACACCTTCTGGAGAGAAGCGGTGAGCATTGTAGTCTACACTATGAATTGGGTACTCATCAAGAAAGGTAAGGATAAAACACCTTATGAGTATTGGACCAGTAAGACTCCTGTAGTAAGCTACTTTAGAGTGTTTGGTAGAAAATGTTATATCAAGAGGAGTGAACATCATAGCAAGTTTGATGCAAACTGTGATGAGGGAATATTCCTAAGATATTCCACCAAGAGTAAAGATCTCAAGTGTTTCAACAATAGGACTTAAAGAATTGTTGAAAGTATCAATGTCAGAATTGATGAAACCTTTGAGAAACTTGAGGAAACCGACAGTGAGCGAGTGGTAGATGAACTGGTTGTAACCTTCTGGGAACCAGTTGTAAAACAGCCTAGTACTAGTAATAGTGCTTCTACACTAGTAGATGTTGATGCTGATGAAGATGAGGATGAAGAAGAAAAGCAAGAGGAAATAGCTAAGATCATTCCTAGGTATGTAAATTTGAATCATGATCCAAAGCAAATCATAGGAGATAAGGATGTAGGAATTCTTACAAGAAGAAAGGTCAGAGAAAATTCTTGCATGATCTCTGAATTTGAGCCTAAAACATTTAAAGAAGCACATAAATATGAAGACTAGATCAAGGCTATGGAAGAGGAACTTGACCAGATAGAAAAGAATGGTGCATGGCCTCTGGTACCCAGATCTGAGCATAAAAATGTCATTGGCACCAAATGGGTTTTCAGAAATAAGTTGAATGAAGATGTCATAGTGGTAAGAAATAAAGCCAAACTGGTGTGTAAGGGATATGCTCAAGAAGATGGAGAAGACTATGGAGAAACCTTTTCTCTAGTAGCTAGATTGGAAGGAGTTCGTATGCTTCTTGCATATGCAGCCTTCAAGGGATTCAAAGTATATCAAATGGATGTAAAATATGAATTTCTGAATGGAATACTTGAAGAGGAGGTGTATATAGAGCAACTAGATGGGTTTGCCCTATCAGAAGACAATGACATGGTGTGTAGGCTACATAAAGCCTTGTATGGATTGAAGCAGACATCTAGAGCATGGTATGAATGCTTACACTCCCATCTTGTGAAGATTGGATTTAAAAGAACAAGTGAAGATAGCAATATCTATTTGAAGTCAGAAGGAGATCAGATTCTGACCTATGAAGTATTTGTTGGTGACATAATTTTTGGTGGAGATGACAAGATGAGATGAAGAAGGAATTTGAGATGTCACTTATAAGGGAGATTAAGTTCTTCATTGGACTACAAATTCAAGAAATGAAAGATGGTATCTTTATCACTCAGTCAAAGTATGTCAAAGAGATATTGAAGACCTTTGGCATGGAAGACAACAAACCGGTTGGTACACCGATGGTGATCGGTTGAAAATTATCAAAAGAGGATGAATAGGTGTTGGTAAATGAGAAGGAATACCGATCAATGATTGGTAAGTTGCACTATGTAGTACATAGCAGATCGGACATTGTACATGCAGTAGGCATTACTGCATGGTTCCAAATAAGTCCAAGAGAATCCCACTTGGTAGCAGTCAAGCAGATTCTTAGATATCTGAAGGGAACTACTGACTATGGATTATGGTATCCATACAATAATAATTTCAACCTGAAAGTGTTTACAGATGCTGATTGGGCTGGTAATGTGGATGACCGGAAGAGCACAGGCGGTGGTGCATTCTTTCTTGGTGGTAGACTAGTCTCATGGATGAGTAAGAAGCATAGTTGTATCTCTCAGTCTACAACAGAAGCAAAATATATTGCAACATTTATGAACTGCACTCGGACAATTTGGATGAAGCATGTATTAAGTGGTTTCAAAGTTCCTGTATCTGAACCGGTAAGTATATTTTGTGACAACACAAGTGCAATTAATATTTCCAAGAATCCGGTTTTACATGCTAGAACCAAGCACTTTGAGCTTAAGTATGATTTCTTGAGGGAGAAGGTTCAGAACAAAGAGGTTGTATTGGAACATGTTTCCAGTAAGGAGCAGTTAGCAGACATATTCACCAAGCCTCTACCGAAGGCTACATTTACCTGTTTAAGAGGTGAATTAGGGGTGCTACCCCTTGAAGAGGTGAACTAAAGGTGTGTGCTCCACATCAGTTAGGTATTGCATTGATAAATCTTTTTTAGGATTGGTGTGTTGAAGGATGCTACTCCTTAGGGGGAGCAACATAGTGGAACATAGCTGTCTGTGTCTCCACTTTGACATTGTTGTCAAAGGGGAAGAAGATGTGAAGCGGAGAAGATATTTGCAGTATTGCAGATAAGATGTGAAGAAGAAAGATATCTTTGTATATTGCCATCAATGCCAAAAGGGGAGATTGTTGGCATATGTGCAGAGCTTGATGACATGATGATATGTTGTCATTCATGTCAATATGTTGAAGTATGAACCGCTATATTGATGTAAGCAACCTGGAAAGAGAACCGATATGATATTGTGAACCGGTATACGTGAAAAAGTGAAGCAGTATGTTGGAATGAGAACTGGTATATGGTATGTTTTGCATCGAGGTTTCATTGGGCATGACTACTGGTTGGTAGTCTCAACTTCAAGGTTTCCAGTTGATGCATTCCAAGCCTGTGTGATTCAACCGATGGCATCTTGTAATGAAGATCAAATAGTGTTGCCACGTCAACCTGGTGCGCGTGAAGGATTTCCTTGAGGATCTTGCATGGAGATTGATCCTATCTAACTCGAGAATGTGCAAAGTCTCTGCAAATGGTAGAGAATGCGTGATGGGTTATCAACTTCCTCAAGCGGCAAAGAATGAATGTTGGAGAACATCTTGAGATCTTTTCAAGACTATTCTATTCAATGTAGTATGATTAACGGTCAGGATTGAACTGATTGAACTGTTAAACCTAAATGTTTAGGGTTTAGGGTTTATGTTACCGACCTATCTGTTTCCTATAAGGTCGATGATGTTTTTCATTTTGAAGTTGTTGGAAAATGTTACGTGTGTATCCAAGTGAAGAGATACTTGATTATTGCTAGACCAAAGAAGTGTATTGATACCTACAGAGTGTGATTGCAAAAGCAAAGGAGCTAAATGTTGGCATTTTTGATGTGTATGTTGTGATTGTCATTGATGGACACACACTTTCTTTGATTTCACTTTTTGTATGTATGAGTTATGCTCAACTGGTATTTGTTCCAAACCGGTATTGCATTATAGTCTATGGGCTATCGGTGTTTTGCAAAAAGTGTTTACCGATCTCAAGCGATATGGAGACCTCAAGCAGTTCGAGGATCTCAAGCAGAGCGAAGAAACTAAAGAGACAGTTATCATTTTCCCAGTCTTCATTTTTGGACAACCGATAATCGATAAAGTTGTATGAACCGGTAATACTCTGTGAGAGTTACCAACCGGTATTTTTGTGATGAGTTACCATCCACCAACACTTTGATGGTGATTTGTGTCGTGTTATCAAATGTGTCTAGATGCAATGAACCTAGGAACTTGCAATGTAATACTATTGGACCGACATGAAATTGGATTCCTTTTTAAGGACATCATGTCTAGGGTTTTAGTAGATGTAGTTGTTAGGGTTTTTGGTGGTTGATGATTTTTTTTATGTGCAATCTTAGGAGAGAAGATCGAGTCTGTGTGCTATAACAGAGTGTGGATTTACTGAAGACTGAAGTAATGTTGAAATGCATTAGCAATGAGCTATCATGGATCTAACCAAGCAGACTGTGTTATTTCCTAGATCATTCACTTGTTGATTACTCACATATTTGATAAGTCGGAAACCCTTAACCGAGTAGGCCCAGAAAAGATTTTGTAAATCCTCTAAAAAGGTGGTTCACACCTGTGGATCTGAAATCCTCTCACAAGGTAGTATTTAATCGGACTTATCTCCTAACAGAGATTGAGATTCCTAACATGATTTGTTCTAGTGAAGAACATTGTATGACCTTAACCGATCTAGTTACTATTCTGCAGATAGTTACTTGTGAGTTTCATCTCATTGTGGTTTTTCCCATTTGGCCTTCCACGTCAAAATATCTTGTGTTATAGTGATTGTGCTTCTGTGGGTGAATGCCTTATTTGTTGTTTGGTTTGCATTTGTATTAACCGGTTTGCTAGTAAAACTGTTATACTGGTTTTCTGCTAAACTATGTAAGTGTTTAAGTTCAGTATTTTTTGGTATACTAATTCACCCCCTCTTAGTATTCATCAATTGGTATCAGAGCCAACCTTTCTATAAGTTTAACCACTTGGAAAGAGATATGGGTGAGTACACTATGAGGGAACTTACTCATCGGCTCACTCAGTCTAAGAAAGCCTATGATGAACTCAAAGTCAAGTATAAGGCCTCTCTGGCAAAAAGGAGAGAGCATGCTGAGAAACTGATTGAGCTAATTGAAAATAGTTCTTCTGATGAAACGGACATTGAAGCCCTAGTTGGAGAAGCTAAAAAGCTGAATGAGTCTAATGCCAACCTAAGAAGGGAACTTGAAGGACTGACTATTAGGATGTGTCAAGAATCAAAGAAAAGCTGAAGATCTGGTAAAAGACAAAGATCATGAGGTCTCCAAGCTAAAGCAAAAAATCAGTGCACTTACCACTCATCTCCAAGAGAGCAAAGAGGAAAAAGAGGAAATGCAAGGTGAAATAAACATGGCTATTTCTGAGAATGCAACCTTGAAGAAATCTAATGCTGCTATTGCCAAAGAACTTAGTGAGTCAAAGGAAATACTTGCAAAATTTAATAAGAGCACTGTCAAGCTAGAGCAGAAGCTTGAATCGACCAAACCGGTGAAGAATACCACTGGACTTGGTTATGAGGAAGGTGAGACCTTTGGAGCAAAAGATGTATCATCAAAAAAGCAACCGACACCAAAGGATAAAGGTAAGAAAAAATTCAAACCTGCTTGCTTTAATTGTCTCAAGGAAGGACATACTGCTAATGTATGTAGAAACAAGGCTTACAATAACTTTCCTTACTTTATAAACAATAAGCCAAGATTCAATGGATTCAATGGAAATTGTTATGCATGCAACAAGTCTGGGCATAGAGCATTTGAATGCAGGTCTATCATGTACACCACGAGAAGGTATCCTCAAAGGAGTCAAGGAGTCTTTTCCAAACCCTTTGGGAGCTAGAATTCAAACCAGTTTAATACCTATAATCATCAATCAAGAAGTGGTGGCTATCAAGCGGCAACTGAATGGAGAGCAACCTGTTTGATTTGTCATGGTAGTGGCCACACAGCTGCAACATGCAGAAGGAAGAATGAAAACATGAATAATGGACCTTGGAGAGCACCTGGAATAATTTGCTATCATTGCAACAAACCGGGTCATACAACAAGATTCTGCAGAATGAGAAAAAATATATTGGATGATATATCGGTCACTCCGGAAGGAAAGATTGATGTTGAAATTGTTCAAGCAGATATGAAGAAAACCTGGAAAAAGAAGCCAAAAGAAATGTCTCAAGAAGAACCGGTTTCTGCACCTGGTGTGGAAATCTCTGAACCGGCAAACTAATCTTAGGGGGAACAAATTGGTGAAATGTTTCGAACCCCTGGTTTACACCGATAAAAGACCTTAATTGCTATGCGATACCTGTCAATTGGTAGAAGACTAGAAACGGTAAAAGGCAAATTAGGGTTTACGCCCTAATAGTGGAGCATTTATTATGGTAGGTGAAGAATTCTTTTAAAAAATATTTTCAAGTTATTTTCACTTATCAATTTTTGAGCGAAGAAGTTTTCAAGTGTAGAGCGACAAAAGGTGATTTGTCTTGCAATTCAAGAGACATTTCAAAACCCTGAAGAAGAATCTGAAGATATTGTCAATTGATCAAGTGTAGAACCCAAAGCAATAATCCAGCAATTGAAGTGGTGAGTGTCGAAGCAGAAATTGCAAGCCCTAAATCTCGACATTCGAAGGTATTTCTCAAGTTTCTCTGTTTATCATGGCTTCAGCATCTCACTCTAGCTCTAGTGCAGCTGTTGATTCAATTGATTTTATACAACGGAAGACAAAATATAATGCCCTATCCCAAATTCCTGCTGGTGTTATAGTAGTGGAAGGTATTTCGGATTACATTGATTATAAAATTGAAGACCTAGGATCTCTAGTGATCCATTCTCAGTTGAGTTTGTTCTACAGAAAGGACAAGAAGATCAAACCAGAATTCAACATCTTGGAAAAGATGAAGCTTCACAATGTGGTCTATTTCCTTGAAGAATTCTCAGATGATCACATTCACATCATTCTAAGTAGAGTGCATGGTGACAAAATGTATTTAGAGCGGACGCATGACATCACAACAGAAGCGATTCATGCCGTCACCGATTTCTATAACATTGGGGAAGTGCCAGCCCTAAGGAAGATCAGCAAGACTGAAATGACTAAGCTCACTGGTTCTATGAGCGACCAAAGGGGAATGACCATCAATACCATCAAGGACGATCTAGTCAAGTATTCCTGCATGGTGATAGGTTACCGAACATTCTATGCTAGCAGGATCAACTTTGTCTCTGCTGCAGCAATAAATGCTAGGTACAAGATGATTATAGAAGATGCCTTGTTTGATTCATGCACCTATATGCAAAGGCAACTCCTGGTGAATCTGAAGTCAATAAAACAGGACAATGCTTTGAGATTTAAATTCGGACAACTATTGGGCGGATTGTTTGTCTATTTCCAAGACTACTTTCTAGGAGTCGGTGATATTCAGTGGGTCTAGTGACCAACCGGTTTCAAAGCAAATCAAGGAAAGTCTACAAGCGGTTGGAACCGGTTACCCTGAAGTTCTGAACAAATACTTTGATGAGTACAGACGCAAGATGAGCCAAAGGGTGAGAATATCCAGTGATATTGTCAAGAAGTATGAAGAGGACATCTGCTTTATCATCAAATTATATGAGTGCATAATGGAGGTTGTTGAGCCTAGAAAGGAAGAAGTGGAGCCTACGGGTTATGAGGTAATGTACGACATGTTGGACGGGTATGCTTCTACACTACTTGCCTCACCGCTTGATCCCAAGGAGAAGAGAATCGCCACCTATCTGGAGAGGATTACACCAGTTGAGGAGCCCTCAATGAAGAAAGGGAGGGCAGTACCATCTGTATCGGCACCAGTTACTCCAGTGAGTCCTAAAGTGTCCAAACGGTTACTGGCAAAGAAGAAACCAGAAGTTGCACCCGCCAAAGTCTTTGAGAGAAAGCGGAAACAAAAAGCAACACACCAGACTCAAAAGACACTATATCTGAAGAACCGTCTAAGAAGACTAGGCAAACGAGGAAGAAGACAAAGGCAACCAGTAGTGAACTGACATCATCAGCATCGGTAAATATTGATATCTCCTCTTACAAACCTTTGACACATTGTCAAAGAACCATTAAGAATATTAAGAGGAAAGTGTTTAGTGACTTAGTAGATTACTTTGATGATTTCAATGATATTGAGAAGGAGGAAGTAGAACAGGCAGTCATTCAATATTTATGTATTAATGACCAGTCACCATCAGAAATTAAATCTGTGACACCGGATTCTTTATATAATTCTTTAGACAACAAATGACGCATTGCCATATAAAAAGAACAGGAAATAAGAGAGGAAATATTTGCACAATATTTTCCTGATGTGTCCAATTCTAAACTCTATGAAGTTATGGAAAAATATAAAGGCCTCTTCTTTATGCGAAGAAGGAGACTCTTGTTGCTAGAAGGGAAAGTCCTTGAGGTGGTAAAAGATACCCACTCTCATGCCTAAGATGCTCTGAGATTGCACCAAGTATCCGAAGCCAACAAAAAGGTTGAACAAGAACTGGAAATTGCAAAACCGGATGAGGTGTATAACAGTGAGGGAGAACAGGTCACTGAGAAAATGGACCCCATTGATGTTGATGCCCTAAATAGTGAAGATGTGATTCCTGATACACCATCAGAAATGGCAGGATAGGAGAAGCATGATGAGAAGAGAAAGGAAGAGGAGAAGAGAAAGGAAGAAGAGAAGAAATAGGAAGCAGAGAAGAAGGAAGAAGAGCAAAAACAAGAAGTAGAGAAGAAGAAGAAGAAGAAGGAAGGGGAAAGGAAAGAAGAAGAAGAGAAGAAGAAAGAAGAGAAAAGAAAGAAATAAGTTAAAGAGAAGAAGAAGGAAGAAGAAGATAAGCAGAAAGCAAAAGAAAAGGAGGAAGCGGCAAAGAGTGCTCATACAGAGACCCCAAAGGCAACCGGTGATAAAGCCAAACTGGCTGACATCACCAGCCCCATTGACCTCCAATATGCAAATGAAAAGGAGCTACTTCAAAGCATTAAGCTTTCTCAAGAGCGATTGGACACACTAAGGAGGAAAAAAGAGGAAGATGTGATTCAAACTACAGTGGAAACACTCACCATTTTGATTCTCATTACCAATCTCCCAAGTACTGATTCCTCTTTAGCTCAATTGAAGCTCTTATGCATAATTGTAGAGGACCAAGTGCAATGCCTAGAAGATGTTGCCAAAGCTAATGCCAAAAAGAAGCATCAAAAGGCTTTGAACACTGCCTTGGTGAAAAAGTTAAATGAGCTCTGATTCGATTTGCAGAAGGCACAAAAGGACATTAAAGATGTTTTGGATGAGGGGAATGTACTACTTAGCAAGATATGTCAACCCCATCTATTCTATGATGATGTGCTTGCTCAGAAAGACAAACTACAAACTGATTTGCAGACATTCATAAGCACCATCAAGATGCCATATGATTCCTTTACCGCTTATGGGCAAACCATTCACTGGTTTCAACTTCAGGTTGCAAGAATTGATTTGGAGATCAGCAATTGGACCAGGGATTTGCAGGAACTACAACTGGTTCTACTATCAAGACTACAAATACTTCAAAAATGCTATCTCAATCTGGATGCCTTGACGGTTACTCAAGAGATGAGTACCTTGGACACCATGGAAGAACAGGTATCCCAGATGAAAATGGAGAGTGAGGTTGCTACCTCATTGATTGAGTCATGGTCTGTATCCATGAAGATATTTATGCAAGACTTTAAATTGATTTTTGACAAGTTTCACTCTTTATTTTCATAAACTCTTATTATTTTAATGCTAATGGACATAGGGGTTATTCAGCTGCACTTTGTCATTGTTGGCAAAGGGGGAGTAGTATTTTGTATTCAAAATTTTGATGCATGCTATGCATACTTTCATTTTTATCTCTGTAAGGGAATAGTATACATTGTATTTTCTGCAAAAGGGATAGTGTATATGCTTAGGGGGAGTAGTTTTGATTATGACATATTTTTGTTGTAAAACACTTAAATGTCAAAATTTTCCTAAATGTTTCCATCAATGCCAAAGGGGGAGATTGTTGACATTTTTTATGTTTATGTTGTGATTGTTATTGATGGACACACACTTACTTTGAGATCACTTTTTGTATGTATGAGTTATGCTCAAACAATATTTGTTCCAACCCGATATTGCATTATAGTCTATAGGCTATCGATGTTTTGTAGAAAGTGTTTACCGATCTCAACCGGTATGGAGACTGAGCAAGCGGTTCAAGGATCTCAAGTGGAGTGAAGAAACTGAAGCGGTAGTTATCATTTTCCCAGTCTTCATTTTTGGACAACCGGTAATTGGTAAAGTTGTATGAATCGGTAATACTCTATGAGAGTTACCAACTAGTATTTTTGTGATGAGTTACCATCCACTGACACTTTGACGGTGATTGTGTCATGTTATCAAATGTGTCTAGATGCAATGAACATAGGAACTTGCAATGTAATCCTATTAGATCAACATGAAATCAGATTCCTTTTTAAGGACATCATGTCTAGGGTTTTAGTAGATGTACCTGTTAGGGTTTTTGGTGGTTGAGTTTTTGTATGTGCGATCTTAGGAGATAAGATCAAGTCTGTGTGCTATAATAGAGTGTGGATTTACTAAAGACTGAAGTAATGTTGAAATGCATTAGCAATGAGCTATCATGGATCTAACCAAGCAGACTGTGCTATTTGCTAAATCATTCACTTGTTGATTACTCACATCTTTGACAAGTCGGAAACCCTTAACCGGGTAGGCCCAGAAAAGCCTTTGTAAATCCTCTAACAAGGTGGTTCACATCTATGGATCTAAAATCCTCTCACAAGGTAGTATTTAATCGGACTTATCTCCTAAGAGAGATTGAGATTCCTAGTAGGATTTATTCTGGTGAAGAACATTCTATGACCTTAACCGGTCTGGTTACTATTCTGCAGATAGTTACTTGTGAGTTTTATCTCTCTGTGGTTTTTCCCATTTGGGTTTCCACATCAAAATCTCATGTTATGGTGATTATGCTTCTATGGGTGAATGCCTTATTTTTTGTTTGGTTTGCATTTGTGTTAACCGATTTGTTAGTAAAACTATTATACCGGTTTTCTGCTAAACTGTGTAAGTGTTTAAGTTCAGTATTTTTTGGTATACTAATTCACCCCCCCTCTTAGTATTCATCACTAAAGTGGATCTGCCTTGGCATTGAGTGTTGTTATCAGATCAGTGTATTACTTGTTGACTTCTAACCATTTCAGCAGTTGGAAAATCCCTTAATCGGGTAGCTTTAACTGACTTTTGTGTAAAGCCTTTAATAGGGTGACTCAATTCAATGAGTTCTTCAAATCCTCTTGTGAGGTAACTTTTAAGAGGGTTCTAACCTTTAACAGGGTATTTAGCCATCCCTTAACTAGGTGATCCCTGGCAGGATCGGTTCCTAGCAGAACCTATTGTAAAATTCTTTAACCAGACTAGGCTCCTAACAGAGCGGACTTCAAAAGAGTTCAAAGAACAACTTGTGGGTATTCATCCCCACTGTGGTTTTTCCCAGTTGGGTTTCCACGTGAAAAATCAATGTGTCATGTATGATTCTATTCATCTGACTCTTTAATATTTTTTGTCATAGTGGTAAAGCATGTTGAACTGACAGTCATTATATTTCTGATGATATATTTCTTGTTTATGCATACGAGTGAAGTGGAAATGATTAATTATATTGTGTCGAGATCTAAGTGTTTACCGGTTTATGTGTTTCATACTCTCACTGTGTTTTACCAGTAGTGTCATGATTTAGACTGGTGTTACTATTTACCAGTTAAGTGCAGTCTTTGCAGTCAAACTGGTTCATGGAAAGCTTTTCTCTATACTGATTCACCCCCCCCTCTCAGTACTGGTTTGGTACTAACTGTTCATCATTATTCATCAAGGTGGTTGTATAAAATTGAATGTGAAGTTGTTACAAATAAGTGCGATGAACAAAGAAAAGAAAGATGAAGTTTATAGTTTGCTCTGTATGGTGAAGGCGAAAAATAAGTGTGTGAGGTAGATGGGATGTAATGTGTAGACGTTAGAAAGTCAAGGCATCAAGGTGAGAACAAAAGCTGATTTGAATGAACAAAATTGATGAAGAATGTGAAGAGTGGGGAGATCAGATAGAAGGATTTGATCAAAGAATTGGCCAAAGGATAGAAAGAGGTATTGAGGTAATGAGCAAAGAGATGCAAATTATTAGAATGAAGGAGTTCCAAATTAAGAAGAGCTTTTCTAAAGGTCGATTAAGAATTATAACTTGAGTTGCAAAATTAAGAGAAAGATCAAATTCTTAAAACCATATTTGTATTTGGTTCCTTGTTATTAACTATAATAGGATGAGTTTTAACTAATTGTTCAAATGCTTTGTTATTTAGTGTGCTTCTTTGAGTTCATGTCTTTGGTATGTGTTGTTAGAGAAGTGACTATTATGTTGTCTTAGCTCCTGTCACTTTGAGGATATGATAAGTTGCATTTGTTTGTGATTATGGAAACCATCTCTATCATTTGGTATCAGAGCCTAAAAGGTCTAGGAAGAGGAAATTGAGAGCCTAAAAAGGTTTGAGAAAGAAGTTAGTTATGTTCAAAGATTCTTATTTATAGATATTTGTGTTTTATATTAACAGGTTAAAGAGAAAAAATCGGGTACCAAAAGATCGAGCAAAGAGAAAGAGAAGAAAAGCCCTAGGTGAGGTATCAAGAAGTCAAGAAGAGAAGAAAGAAAGATGCAGTAACATACAAAGAAGGAAAGCACCAAGAAGAACAATATGAATACAAATAAAAGCAAGTAAGATGTAGAGTTTGATAGAGAGATGGTAAAGTTGAGAAGAGATTTAGAGAGGTGTAAGATTGCAATAAGATAGTGGCTTGAAGAAAGAATCTAGGAATATGTTTGGTGTTGGCCAATGAGAAAGAAGGTGAAGTAGCCTATAAAGCTAATTGTCAAGAAGAAACCAAGAAAGGAGAAGAAGCATTGTCACACCATGAAGAAGACACATGTGATAGTAGAAGATAGAAAGGAAAATGATTGTCAGAAGCATGCAAGAGAATCTAAGAAGGAGAAAAATGAAGATGGAGCAGCCAAGGTATTGACTGATGAAATACCAAAGAAGAAGAAGAAGCACGAAGCAAATCTTGTGGAGAACACGGGTCAGGTGGAAGGTAAACAAGTTGAATTAGATGATTTTAATGATGCTTTTGACATGGAACCAAGTAGTGATAATGAAATATATGAATGGAAGATGGATTTATGGAGGCTTGTGGATGAAAAAGAAATCAAAAGGAGAAGATACAAGAAGAAGATGGAAAACAAACAAAGGAAACTTAGAAAGCTCTAAATGAATAAACATGAGTATGGAGTGGACCCAATGAGGGGAAAACAAGAATGGATGGCAAAAGCATGACTTGACAAAAGCATGAGAAATGAAGAGCAAATAGAAGGTACAACAAAATATGCAGCAAAAAATTAAAGTAGTGAGGAGGATTTGTGGGCCCAATTTTTAGCGATAGAAAAGGAGTGGATGGAGAATCTTGTAGGTGGAAGTGTGAGGACAAATGGGACACCAAAAGATATAAAAGAAAAGTGCATCTATTGACAATGAAAGAGGAAGATGTAAAATTGCTAAACAATACTTCATTTTCATTTGACATGTTGAATGTTGAGAAATTTTGAAGGACATATGAAGTAGTATGTATAGATTTTGGTAAACATAATTTGGGTTGTAATGTGAATGGTGGAGTCCAAAATGATTTGTTGATGGGAGTGTTTCCAATCAAAGAAGGAGAATATGAGATAGTAAGTCCATTTTTTTATGAGATTGTAGATAACTTTGATAGCGTTGTGTTGAACATTACTGGAGGCTGAGAGGGGGGGTGAATCAACTTTCACAAAATATTTTCACTCTTCATCATTTATCAACATTAATGAGCTGAAAATAAATTGCAAGAAATAGCAATAAAAACATCCACACAATGACACAAAATTTTTACATGGAAAACCCAAACTAGGAAAAACCATTGTGAGAATTAAACTCACAATATATAGTAACAGTTTTACAATAGACAAGGGTTCCTACCAAAAAGAGATTACTACTTTGAACTTGTAGATTGAGATGCACAACCTTAGGCAAGATACAAAAGAGAGACTTGCTGAATTGGAGATCACTTCTCTAGGGTAAGATACAAATTGATCTCATAAAGTAATAGGAATAATAGATTGAACTGTATACAGAAAGCATTTGTTAGAATGTGGATAACAACTTTCTAAATACACTCATGTGTGTGCTTTATACACCTCTGAATCATTTTTCTTATTCACTTAACATCCACCGATCATCCATCCATCTCACAATCACATTACTTTTTCTTTTCTTACTCCATTCTCATATCTTATCTATCACAACCAATATATACCAATCGGATCTAAAAACAACCACCACTAGGTTAGCCAAAGATGTATGTAATGTGTATACATAATCGACCCAAAAATATATTATCTAGAAGGTAAAAAGGATATTTACCAAGTTCGCACTCCTTCCAACTAATATCAAAAACATTTCATACCCAACTGCTCAAACCAAAAAGACTAAACTTGTACAGAAAATTATTCCAGACCACAATAAGTTTCTCTAGAGAAATCAATAGAAGTTCTTCCAGGCCAGGTAAAGAACACCAAACCTCTAGAAACATACTAACACATCATTTTATAACTTCTTATTTGTAAATAATTATGTATCCTAATATCAAGAGAGAAAAAATCCGGACCACTATCTACAGATCAACTAATCATATCCAAAATTTGGATCACCAACAATAGTTGGGGCAATATGATATTGACAAAGGGTTGACATCAATGAAAACAATGACATCCATATGTGTAACAATCTCTGCCTTTGTCATTGATGGCAAAACAAAAATGTACTCACTCTCTCTCTCTCTCTCTCTCTCTCTCTCTCTCTCTCCCCTAACACCATTTTTCCATTTCTCCCCCTTTGACAACAATGACAAAGGGTAAACACATTTAAAAAGAAAAAACATACAAAACCAAAACTACAACCTTCTTCAAAAGAATAATTAAGAAAACAAATAAGAAAAGAAGAAATGTCAATCAAACATTTCTAGGCCAACATTATTTGAATTGATTCTTCAAACCAATAACTAATGAGTTACAAGCACACATAGTAGCAGATAGAATCTTGTTATAAGTTTCATAGTCAACATACAAATTTATTGCAACACCAAAGATATTAGAATTAAACATGGGTAAGTGCACCAAGATGGTGGTCAGAAAAGTGGACACACCAAAAAAAAAATGAAAAACAACAAAATGCGCACGAGGTATTTCAAATTTAAAGAACCCCGTATGTGTTTAGGCTCATTTTGCTAAGCCTAACTAAAGCTAAACCACGTATGGGGTTTAAAGTATACTAACTGCTTACATGGTTTAAAAATTAAAACCCCGTACGTGGTTTAGAAACTAAAAACCCCATATGCAGTTTTAGTTTGTAAACCATGTACACATTTATCTATCAATAAAATGCAATTCATTTAGCATTCCATTAGGTTTTTCAGTAGGATATATACATAAAATATAACATTTAAGTATAAGAAAGATAAAAGATAGAGAATATTTTAAGTTATATTTTATGTATATATTGTCAAGATGTTTGAGAGTGGTTCCAGATCTCTAAGAGTTATAATGAAGATTCTAGTTTTTTGAGTATTCTTATAAATTTCAAACTTAGTCAAATTTCAGTAATCAACATGCTCATATCAGCATTATCTCTCTTGTCTCTTCCCTACATTCCCCCTCTCTCTTCCTTAACCCCTACCTTTTTGTCTCTAGGCATCTCCCTCTCTACTTTCTTCCCTCTCTTGGGTATCCCTCCCTCTCTTTCTCATCTCCCTCACCCTCTTTCTCTCTTTCATCTATCCCTCTCTTTCTCTCCCTCTCTCAAATATCTCTATCTCTCACTCTCTCCCCCTCTCTTTAGTGTCTCTCTCTCTCATTCTCTCCATCTCCCTCCTGTTAGGATTCCCATAGATATTTAGAGGGGGGGGTGAATCAGTATGTAACCGGTTAAACAATTTTCTTAACTTAAAACATGTAAAGTATATCAATATTATATACCGGTAAACAAGAAATAATGCAATAAATAGAGATAACAACAACCACATGAATAACACACCATAACACAATAGTTTAACGAGGAAACCTGGTGTGGGAATAACCTCGGTGGGATTTGTGACCCACAATATTCACTTACTGGCCAATAAGAGAATATTACTGCTACAAGAGGGGCCTACACATGCAAGAAGGCCAAGTCCCTAGAGCTCACTACTCAATTACAAAATGGGAAGTCTGACTGACTTACAAAATGGATTATATAAATCCAATATCTTGTACTGCTTCAAAATAGCATCTACTATGCCAGATCAAGTATCGGTTTATAGCTCTGCTTCATACATAAACCCTTAACCTATAACTCGCATAATAGGTCTGCCTTATTTCGCCTATATATTTTCTTCCATCTATTTCAAAATGTTCTACAATGATCTCTTATATATACGAGTCATTTTGCAATTTGCCAAGTCGGCTTACAATGATTTTACAATAATTAAGAAAATATATTAGACAAAGTGTCAAGTTGACTCAAGGAATCTTTATTATCTACATTACATTTAGATGCTATCATTTTCAAAATTGGAATGGTATCATCTATTTCCTTGTATGCTTGTGAGCTACAATATGTTATCTTCTTAATGGAGTCCAAAAGAACTTTTGCTACATTAGTTGATTTGAATTCTGCATTTGAAGAGCCAACACTTTGTATCCCATCAATGGGAGCAATTTCCTTGCTTGTGGTGATCTCTAGTAGGTCAGTTTGTGTTTCCATTTCTTTAAGAAAAGGTTTGGATTGCTCAACTGATGTCGGTGGCACTGTCTTTGTATGAACCTGTTGCTGTGATGGAGCCTGTTGCTCTATGTTGTCATCTGTCGGTTTACCTTCTGTACCATTTGTTACTAGTGGCTCATTAACCATATCTATTTTCCCAGTTGTATCCTTATCTACCACAATATTGACCTTTTGTGTGTCAATGTCCAATGTATATAACACCTCAGAATTGGGATTGGTGTCCTCTTGTGGTATGTCCATACTCTCACTAGCCAGTTGTTTGTCAATGGTAACTATCGGTGGAGTATCCAAAGGTGGTGGGGATAAGTTATTTTTTATTTTTATGCTAGGTGGTCCACCAACCTTGCCTTTTCCCTTATCCTTATCCTTCTGATATACTTTGATGGGTTTATGGTTTTTATATTCTTCCTGCTTTTCCTTCTCTACAAGGAATATGTCCCATGCATTAGCAGTTTCCTCTGCTACCTCATTCACTCTACCAACCATAAGTGCTACATGTTGGTGTGTAGTTGAAAATACTGACCGGTTAGCCTCAAAGATTAGATCATCTATCTCTTTTGGTGAGTTGACTGGATAAACAACAAGTAGTTTTTCAATTTTCATTTTTTTATCAAGCTCTACAACAGCTTGCCTTCTAGCTTCAAGTCTTTTAAACAGTTATGCTGGTAATTCATCTACAACTTGCGTTAGAAATTTCTTGTAAATGTCCAAGTGTAGAATTACACTATTTTCAACTTTCTCCTTGTCATCAACTGATAATGAATCATATAATTTATTGATGTTTTTCAGCTTTCCATCCTCTGTAATTTCATTTAGAAGTTTGTCAATTGGAGCAATGGTTTGTTGAGTCTTCTTCTTGGGTGTTAACTTCTTCTTTGGAGTTACTTTTCTAGATGGGGGCCTTACTACCTATTGTTTTTGTCTAGTTCTTCTAGGAGAAGGTGTAGATACTGATGAAGGTTTCCTTTTTCTCACAACTCTTTTAAATTCAGTTAGCATATCACTTTTTGAAGAAGTTGCAATTGGTGAAAGGTGAGTTTCTAGCTAAAGTGTTTTTAACTCATTTTCAGTAATACTAGTTTGTCTAAGTACATCTTCTTTGATAGCTTTAGCTTGTCTATATTCTCTTCTAACTATTGCTTCCACGTTCTTTACCCTTTTCTTTGATTGGATTTGATTTCCATTAGTCTCAGCACTGCCAAATACCTCTTCTTTAGGTTCCTTGGGTGCTTCCAAGAGGGCTTTTGCATATGTTTCAATTATGTGGTCATCAGTTTCATAACCCATTTCAGTAACCCAAATGGTTCTTGGGACAACTTCCTCCATCCAAATCTCATCCTTCTTAATAACAAAGCATATTTCATCCTTATACTTATTTACAATTGCTTGTGATAATCTGACTTTGGTATTCATTCAGGCCTTCAATGCCTAAAAGTACTCATTTATATTCTTTTCTTTGTTTTCACTTATGTTATTTAGTAAATCAGACAATTGTTTGCCTACCGGTATATCAAAACCAAGATTATTGTTACCGATACTAGGCACTTGTTTTGTTATGTGTAGCATTAAATAGACAAGTAGGTTTCCAAATCCGAATGTCCCCTTTTTGTCTTTCTTTATCTTTCCAAGATTGTCAATAAGTTCATCTTTCAACCATTCACACACATCTACTTTTGCATTATCTTTAATCATATCATAAGAACTTTTTATGCATAAGCTAGAGACTGAGTTTAACATATTTGCATGTGTGGTTTTGTAGCCTAAAATCATGCTAATGAATATGACATTGATGTCGGTTACATCATTTACTCTTAAGGATCTCTTATCAGATGTTGCACCTGTTAGGTTAGTCACTAGGTCATTTGAGACCTTCTTTGTCTTATCAGGCTTGTTACTGGTGGAAGGTAACCCTGTCACAACCTTTACTGCCTCTTTTGTGATTTTGTGAACTGAGTCCAACCAAAATAATTCACCATGAACCCTACTTAGAACTATCCTTATAACATCCTTAGAAAAATCTAGAATACTGAGAATTTTAGTGAGTCCTAGGGTTTCAACTTTTTTGTGTTCAGGTTTCACAGTACCAGAATCATCACAAATTATAGTTTTATACATTCTCTTGATTTCCTCATCACTTAATTCTTCTATGTGACAATGAATGTACATTCTAGGGTCTTCTACAAAAACTACTTTGGGGATTTGACAAAATGCACCAACATTATCATCTTTCTTGGCAATCTTGGGAACTAACTGGAATACAGGTCTAGGGCATTTAATCACTTCGACTATAGTAGGGTTTGCTATGAATTCAAGAAAAGATGAAGAAGCCATGATTATAAATACCTTTATCTGCCTTAGGAATGATTGCTTGCTGAACTGCTTCACTTTTTTGCTTGAAATACCTTTGCTCTGGAATTTTCACGCTCTTTGAATGTTTGAATGCTCGGTGAAATGAAATTGGAGCCAAAACACTTGATTTATAATGTTAATTTTTTCAACCACCACATTTAATGCTTGCCTATTAAGTAATGACTTAACTTATCTGCCAGTATAGAAGTAATTTCAACTTCTCACCATCAACCGAGGGAATAATAGCATGTTTCCCATTTGATTGCTAAACCCTCAAGGAAATTTTCTTCAGTTAGATGAAGAGTCTCCCACTGATGGAGTGTTACTCTCTTATGTCAGTGGAGTGTTAATCTATTTTCTCGGCGGAGGAGTGTTCCTATCACCATTTAGATTTGATTTCTTGATCCATTGTTTTGAGAATTCCAGCTTTACTTCTTCAACCTTTTCTTTACCTTTCAAACTAAGACCTTTGTTATTTATTGGTGAGGACTTTCTTCTACAAAATTTTGCAATATGTCCAATCTTTTTATAGGCATAACAAGTCACATTATTTTTCTGAATAGCTTTTCCATAACCTATGCCGGTTTGTGTTCTGCATTGATTAGATAAGTGTCCAAATCTTCCACAAACATAACATTTTACATTCATTCTGCAATTCTCTAAATTGTGACCAACTTTGTTGCATTTTGAACATTGACCGGTGGGTGTATTGGTATTCTGATAATTTCTAGATCTACATTGATTTTCTCTATGACCATACTTGTTATAGTTAAAGCATTTTCCATTAAATTTATAAGCAGTAGGTTGTCTTACTAGTTTGCCTTGATCCTGTGTGTTTGTAGTACCAGAGCTTTCACTAGCTTCAAAGCCAAGACCATTAGTGCCACCATTAGGTTTCTAATTCTTCAACAAGTCACCAAGTTCTTCTGAGCTTTTCTTGAATTTTTCTTTGTGTTGATTTGCAATAGCTAGTTCTCTTTCCAAGATAACCTTTTGTCTCATGAGTTCATTTGAGTCATTCTGTGCATGCATCAAATCTCTCTTCAACATATCATTTTCATAACTAAGTCTTGTGTTTTCATTTGTAGCATCATTCACTCTTCTAGTCAAGTCTTGTTCATTCTTCTTCCTATCTTCAATTTCTTTATAAAATCTCATAGTCATATCCTGCATCTTATTCTTTGTTGTCATGTTTTCTTGTTTCAACTTATTCATCAGATCACTAAGAGTTTCCTTTTCATCATTTTCATTTTGCATCTTTTCACAAAGTTCTCTTATCTTTTTTCTTGAAATGGTAAGATTTTCTTGAAGTGCTTGAATAATATCCTATGTAGCTTTTAGATCATCCTCAAGTTTGATATTTTTAAGTTTTTCTGCATCATAGTCTGAGAGAGATACTTCTAATTGCTTCATCAGGTTTTCCATCTCTATCGGTGTCAAGATCTTCCTCAAGCTATTAGGCTTCTAAAAATAGAGGACCAGACTCTAATACCAATTGTTAGGATTCCCACAGATACTGAGAGGGGGGAGGGGGGGTGAATCAGTATCTAACCGGTTAAACAATTTTCTTAACTTAAATCATGTAAAGCATATCAATACTGTATACTGGTAAACAAGAAATAATGCAATAAACAAAGATAACAACAACCACATAAAAAACATACCATAATGCAGTAGTTTAACGAGGAAATCTGGTGTGGGAAAAACCTCGGTGGGATTTGTGACCCGCAATATTCACTTACTGGCCAATAAGAGAATATTACTGCTACAAGAGGGGCCTGCACATGCAGGAACGCCAAGTGCCTAGATCTCATTGCTCAATTACAAAATGGGAAGTATCACTAACTTACAAAATGGATTATATAAATCCAATGTCTTGTATGGCTTCAAAATAGAATCTACTATGCCAGATCCAGTACCGGTTTATAGCTCTTCTTCATACATAAACCCTTAACCTATAATTTGCATAATAGGTCTGCCTTATTTCGCCTATATATTTTCTTCCATCTATTTCAAAATGTTCTACGATGATCTCTTATATATATGAGTCATTTTACAATTTCCCAAGTCGGCTTACAATGATTTTATAATAATTAACAAAATATATTATAAACAAAATTCTTGTCAGCTTCTGTGCTGGTATGCTTCCTTTACTGTCGATGGTCTCTGTGCCGGTGTAGAGTCTGTCTTTGCCGATGCCGATAAATTTTCTTGCCGGTGTCATAGGATTGTAAAGTTGCCATCAATGACAAAACCTTCAATCACCTACAATATCTCATTAGAGTGTGCATTTGCCAACACCTCCACCTCCCTTTCTCTTCCTTTGTCAAGTATTTCTTTCCCTCTAACTCTCTTTCTCTCTTCCCCTCTTGCTCCATTTATCTTTCTCTCAAGTCTTTCTCCTTCTCTCTATCAAGTCTCTCTCTGTCTCTCCCATTACTTGTCTCTTAAGTCTCTCTCCCTCTCTGCCTCTATCTCTCCATCTCACTCTCCTCCTTTGTCAAGTGTATCTCTTTCCCACTCTCTCCCTACCTCCCCCCCCCCTCTCTCTCTCTCTCAATATCTCTCTCTCTCTCTCTCTCCCATTCTTTATCTCTGAAGTCTCTCCCTCTCATCCTCTTTCTCTCTATGTCACTCTCTCCTCTCAGGTGTATCTCTCTCTCATTATATCCCTCTCTCCTCCCCCTCCCTCTCTCCCTTTATCATTACCTCTCTCTCTCACTCTCTCCCTCTCTTTACACCCCTCTCTCTCTAGTCTTTTGTGCTCTCCTTCCATCCCATCCTCCCTCTCACTCAGACTCTCTCTATCTCTCACCCTCTCTTTCTCTCTCTTTCACCTTCCCTCCCTCCACCTCTTAGGTCTCTCTTTCTCTCCCAATCCCTCTATCCACCTCTTAGATCTCTCTATATTTCTCTCTCTCTCTCTCTCTCTCTCTCTCTCTCTCACACACACACACACACACACACACACACACATACACACAGTCTCTATCTCTCTACCTCACTCTCCTCCTCTCTTAGGTGTAGTTATCTCCCATTCCATCCCTCTCCTCCCCCTCTCTCCATCTCCAGGGTCATATGGTATCCTAGGGATACATGCATGTTCCCTAAGGGGTCATAGGACACCATATGACCCATTACAACACATAAGAGGTCATATGGAGTCCTAAGGGGTCATAGGACACCATATGACCCCTTATCACACCATACAACCCATAATGACACCAAATGGTGTCCTAAGGTGTTATAGAACACTATATGACCTCTTAAGACACCATATGGAGTCCTAAGGGGTCAAATGGTGTCGTAGGAGACCATATGACCCCTTAGGACACCATATGACCCCTAACGACACCATATGGTATCCTAAGGGATCATAAGGTGTCCTATGGGTCATAGGACACCATAAGACACATAACGACACCATATGGTGTCCTAAGGGGTCATAGGACACCATATGACCCTTAGAACACAATATGACCACTAACAACATCTAAGGGGTCATAGGACACTATATGATCCCTTAGCACACCATAGGACCTATAATGACACCAAATAGTGTCCTAAGGGGTCATATAATACCATATGACCCTTTAGGACACCATATGGTATTGTTATGGGTCATATGGTGTCTTGAGAGGTCATGTGGTATCCTATGACCCCTTAGGACACCATATGGTGTCGTTATGGTTCATATGGTGTCTTAAGGGATCATATGGTGTCCAAAGGGGTCATAGGACACCATATGACCTCTTAGGAAAGAATATAACCTCTAATGATACCTAAGGGGTCATATGGTGTCCTAAGGGGTCATAGAACACCATATGACCCTTTAGGACATCATACAACTCATAACGATACCATATGGATTCCTAAGGGGTCATATGGTGTCCTAAGGGATCATAGAACACCATATGACCCATAACAACACCTAAGGGGTCATAAGACACCATATGACCCCTTACTACACCATACGACCCATAAAGATTATCCAACCAATACATCCACATGATCCAAAGAAACCAATACATTCATCTTCTTCAAACATTCTACTTTATATCCTATCTTCTTTAAAAAATAAAAATAAAACTGACCACCTTGTCAATCTTCTTATCACCTCATCTATATGCAAACAAAAATAAGGTATATTGGAGAGACAGAGAGGGAGAGAAGAACAAAGAGAGAGAGAGAGAGAGAGAGAGAGAGAGAGAGAGAGAGAGAGAGAGAGAGAGAGAGAGAGTATGGAGGAAGGGAGAAGGAGAGAGAGGGAGAGGGAGGGAAAGAGAGAGGGAGAGGGGGGGAGAGGGAGGGAGAGAGAGAGGGAGAGGGGGAGAGAGGGAGACAATACACATACATACACACATATGTGTGTATATATATACTTAATATATTATATATTATTATATACACATATATATAAATATTATATATTATATTTTCTTATATTATATATAAATTTTATCACTAATACATTTGGACTAGATTTCCGACTGAGGTTTCTGACGGAGAAGGTATATTGTGGCAAAATTTGATTTTTTTTGAAAAAATGCCCGCATTTGTCATAATTCCGACGGAAAATACCCATTTGGTTTCGACGAAGAAGCCATTAGCAATGAGAATTTTTTTTTTTTCAAAAAAGTGCTCGAGTTCGTCGTAATTCCAATGACAACAGCCATTACAAAATAAAAAAAGAGGCGGGGAATTGATTTGTGAATTGCAATCTTGCGTAGGTGTTCATGGCGACTTTAACCCCCAAGAATATCAAACCCATGTTGAAGGCAATCCCACGCAGGGGGCAGATTCAAATTGCCCTAGTTTTTAATTTCATGTTGCAAAAAATATACATGTGGTGGTTAAATGTCCTAGTTTAATCTCGTAAAACCATAGAACTATGATTGAGGAGTGAGCGTTCAATTTTGTATCAGCAATCCCTTCCTCCCATATACATGCGTGTTGATTGTTCACATGGGATCACATCTCTTTGCGGCATCATATCAAACAATTCATGAGCCTTGTCCATGTTTCCACATTATGCATTCATTTCAAGCAGGGCATTTGCAAGTACAACACCTAAGAAAATTCCTCTATCCGTTATGCTTTGATGGATGTCCATACCCTGTTCCAAAGCTCCCATTTTTGCACAGGTAGGGAGGATGCTAGCAAAGGTTGTGGAATTTGGCTTTATGCCTTCCAATTTCATTTGCTTGAAAGTGTCTAAAGCCTTTTCAACAAATCCATTTTGTGCATATCCAACAATCCTTCCAGTCCACGAGACAACATTTCTTTCAGGCATTCTATCAAATAGTTTGTGTGCCTTGTCTATGATAACTCAATGATGAACGAATAGTACCAAAATGGTACTGAGAGGGGGGGTGAATTAGTACAGACAAAAAATACAATCCTAAATCATTTTGACAACAGACACTCCAAATGACTGGCAAACAACGACACCGGTTTGAAATAGAGAGCAACTGGTAAAGCTAAGAATGTCTGAGACAAGCATTAATCAGTTACACACTTAGCTTTCCACTCAACTCAAGACTATACTACCATTTCAACCTTATGCATAAATAGGTAATCTATCATCAAATCATAATAACAGCTAATTCAACATGTTTTATTGATAGGCATAAAACACAGAACCATCATATGCTTGACAGACAATAGCAAAGCATCACACATGACACACATATTTTTCACATGGAAACCCAACTGGGAAAAACCACGGTGGGGATGAATACCCACAAGCTATTTTTGAACTCTTTAGAAGTCCGCTTTGTTAGAAGCCTTGTCCTATTAGAGACATTAAAATAGGTTCTACTAGGAACCGATCCTGTTAAAAATCGCTCAGTTAAGGGATGGCTACAATATCCGGTTAAAGGTTAAACCCTATTAATGGTTACCTTGTTAGAGGATTTCAAGAATTCAATAGCTAAAGGATTCCGAACTCAGTAGCTTTGAATTAGCCTGTTAAAGGATCTTCAGCAAGCTGGTTAAGGCTACCATGTTAAGGGATTTTCTAACTGTTGAGGTGGTTAGAGATCAACAGGTATTACAATGATTTGGTAACAACACTCAATGCCAATGCAGATCCACTTAAGCTCCTCTTCACCTTCTGCACTTACACTCTGTAGGTATCACTTCTCTCCTTTTGGTCTGGCAAGAATCACGTATCCCTTCTCTTGGATACACACACACAACTTTTGCCAACAACCTCAGAAAGAGACACAACATCAACCTTATAGGAAAATAGATAGGTTGGTAGCATAAACCCTAAACCCTAAACCTGTTCAGTTAAGGAATTCAAATGGTTCAATACTGACCATTGAGCACAATGCATTAAATGCAGCAGATCTTGATCCAAACTCAAGACATTCTCCATCATCTATTTCCACCAATTTTATGGCAGCTGATAAGCCATCACATGTTATCACCATTTTACAGACTTTGCACATTCCTGAGGTAGATAGGAACAATCTCCCTCATGTAAGATCCTTCACGCACATAGGCTTACATGGAAACATGATCTTTTCTTCTTTACAATGCTAACTCATCACACAATGTCACCGGTTGAGCCATAGAGGCTTGAAGCACATCAACCGGAAACCCTGAAGTTGAGACTACCAACTTGTAGTCATACAATACTTCCATATGTCGGTTCCCATAACTATATGTCGGTTCATCATGAACAAGCACACCACTTCACTTTGGCACAAATGCTGGTTCACAGTGTTATACCGGTTCTCACATATGCTGGTTCACACCTCTTTAACATATTGACATCAATGACAACATATAATGTGATTATGTCCACATACCGATTCACATAATGCCAACAATCTTCCCCTTTGGCATTGATGGAAATATACAAAGATATCTCTCTGCTTCACATCTTCTCCCCCAATGTGTGTAGATATCTTCTCCACTTCACATCTTCTCCCCCTTTGACAACAATGCCAAAGTGGAGGCACAAGTTTCCCTATTCTATTATGCTGCTCCCCCTAAGGAGTAGCATCCTTCACACATCAACCCTGAGGAAAGATTTGACTATGCAATATACATTTAGTTCACCTTCGGAAGGGGCTATACCCCTAATTCACCTCTTAAGTATATGAATGTAGTCTTTGGGAGAGGCTTGGTGAATATGTCTGCTAACTGCTTCTTATTGGAAACATGCTCCAGTGCAATCTCTTTGTTCTGAACCTTTTCCCTCAAGAAATGATACTTAAGCTCAAAGTGCTTGGTTCTAGAATGTAAAACCAGATTCTTGGAGATATTAATTGCACTAGTATTGTCACAAAATATACTTACTGGTTTAGATATAGGAACTTTGAAGCCATTCAATATATGCTTCATCCAAATTGTCTAAGTACAGTTCATGAAAGTTGCAACATACTTTGCTTCCGCTATAGACTGAGGGATACAACTCTATTTTTTACTCATCCATGAGACTAGTCTACCACCAAGGAAGAATGCACCACCAGTTGTGCTCTTCCAGTCATCTACATTACCAGCCCAATCAACATCTGTGAACACTTTTAGGTTAAAATCATTATTGTATGGATACCATAACCCATACTCAATAGTTCCTTTCAGATACCTAAGAATCTGCTTGACTACAACCAAGTGGGATTCTCTTGGACTTTTCTAGAACCTTGCAGGAATGCCAACTGCATGTGCAATATTCGGTCTGCTATGCACTACATAATGCAACTTACCAATCATTGATCGATATTCCTTATCATCAACCAATGCAGAGCCATCCTCTTTGGATAGTTTACAACTGATCACCATTGGTGTACCAACCGGTTTTCTATCTTCCATGCCAAAGGTCTTCAACACCTCTTTGACATACTTGGACTGAGTGATAAAGATTCCATTTTTCATCTGCTGGATCTATAGTCCAACGAAGAACTTAATCTCCCCTATGAGTGACATCTCAAACTCTTTCTTCAACTCATATGCAAATTCATGACTCATCTTGTCATCTCCGCCAAAGATAATGTCATCAACAAATACCTCACAGATCAGGATCTGATCTCCTTCAGACTTCAAGTAGATATTTCTATCTTCACTTGTTCTCTCAAATCCAATCTTCACAAGATGAGAATGGAGGTACTCATACCATGCTCTAGGTGCCTGCTTTAGCCCATATAAGGCTTTATGTAGCCTACATACCATGTCACTGTCTTCAGATAGGTCAAACCCATCTGGTTGCTTAGTATACACGTCTTCTTCAAGTACACCATTTAGGATTGTAGATTTTACATCCATTTGATATACTTTGAAGCCTTTAAAAGCTGCATATGCAAGAAGCATACAAACTCCTTCCAATCTGGCTACAGGAGCAAAGGTTTCTCCATAGTCTTCTCCTTCTTCTTGGGCATATCCTGTGCACACCAATCTGGCTTATTTTGTAATCACTATGCCATCCTCATTCAACTTATTTCTGAAGACCCATTTGGTACCAATAACATTTTTGTGCTCCGATCTGAGTACCAAGGACCATGTACTCACCGTTTCTCTCCAAAAGGTGTGAGCTACCTTTCCTTGAATCAACATGGTTCTAGCTGCTTCAACCACAGTCTGGTTATTCCTCTTTGCTAGGCCATTCTGTTGTGGATTTTGGGAGGCAGACAATTGCCTCTTGATGCCATGTTCTTCACAGTACTTGTTGAATTAACTCGAAGTGAATTTCCCTCCTTGATCAGTTCTCAGGCACTTGATCCTTTTACCGCTTTCCTTCTCCACTAATGCTCTAAAAGCTTTGAACTTTACAAAGGCTTCAGACTTTTCCTTCAAGAATGTGACCCACATCATTCTTAAGTAGTCATCAGTGAGAATCATAAAGTACCTATCACCTTGCACACTTCTAGTTTTCATAAGACCACATAAATCAGTATGCACAAGATCAAGCAAGTTGTCAGTAGTGAAAGATTTACCTTTAAAGGTTGAGGAAGACATTTTCCCCAATTGACACTCTCTACACAAGGTATTATCTGGTTTTCTTAGCATCAGCAACCCTCTAACTGCCTTGATCTTACTAGCCTTCACAATGTTATCAAAGTTTACATGGCAGAGTCTCCAAGGCCATATCTAGCTATCATCAAATTTAGCCATAAGATATGTACTTATATTTGCATTCAGATGAGATAGGTTACCTTTGGTCTGCATGTTGGTGGCCACCAATTCACCATTCTTTCCTTTGATTCTGTAAACTCCATTCTTGAATTTCAGAGTGAGGTCACTGTCATTTAGTTGGGCAACACTCAGAAGGTTGTGTCTGAGACCATCAACCCAATACACATTGTCACCACTACTCTTTCCATTCAGAGAGATGAACCCTCTACCTTTGACCATGTATGGTACATCATTGCCAAAGCGAACCACACCACCATCATACTCCTCCAAGGATAGAAACTTGCTCCGGTCACTAGGCATATGGTGAGAACAACCACTGTCAATGATCCACTCATTGGAATTATCAAACTAGGAGACAAGAGCCTTCTTGTCTGACACATCTTCTTTGATAACAAAAAACACAATATCTTCATTTTCTTCATCCTCTGATTCTTCATCTGTGACACCTTCATCAACTACCACAAAATAGTTTCTCCGATTTCCTCCTTTGAATTTCTTGAACCTTTCTGGTTTGTCCTTGTTGTAGCCATTAGGACAGTTTACATCAATGTGTCCTATCCAATTACAAGAAAAACATTTCAAAGGTAGCTTGCCTTTGTATTTGTCAGTTCCTTTAGGAAGCTTCCTAGCAAGGAGAGCTTCAAATGCCATCAAAATCTCCTCATCATCCATTTCTCTACTCTATCTTGGTTCACTACTAGTGCTAGTTTCTTTTCCTTTTCTAGATGGTACAACAAAAGCTTTAAAAGCTGATTCAGTGTTTTGAATACTACCATCAAAACTATTTAGCTCATAGGCTATCAACTTTGTTATGATGGAGTCCAGAGATACCTTAGTCTTATCTATTGGTCTCAGCTCCTAAATAGCAACAACCCTTATTGCATAGACTGGCAATAGGGATCTCAGGACTTTGTTTACCACAATGGAATCTTCTATTTTACCACCTGCACTCTTGATATCTCCAACAATGGTTTTGATTCTTATTCCATACTGTTGAATGGTCTCACCTTCAACCATCCGCATATCTTCAAACTTCCCTCTCAGGCTTTTCTTCTTAGCCTGTTTTACATGCTCATCACCACCATAGATATTTTCAAGAGTATCCCATACCTCTTTGGGATTTATCTTATTTTGAACATCAATAAACTCAATGTCAGACAAACTACTAATTAGGGCTTCCATGACTTGCCCATTCTCCTGCATCTCTCTCTTTTGGTCATCGGTAAGGGTACTGGTAGGTGCAACATAGGCAATCTCAACATAGCTCCAATGTTGAGCACCCATGCTTCTAATGAATATCTTCATTCTGTCTTTCCATATACTGAAATTTTCCCTGTTAAACTTTGGGCCTTCCCTCTTCATCATTTGACTGGGATCTTTACCTCAAGTAGTTAAGCTTAAAACACAGAGGACTTGGAGGACGCTTTGATACCAATTGATAACTCAATGATGAGCGAATAGTACCAAACCGGTACTAAGAGGGGGGGGGGGGTGAATGAGTACAGACAAAAAATACAGTCCTAAATTGGTTTGACAACAGACACTCCAAATGACTGGCAAACAGCAACACCGGTTTGAAACAGAGTGCAACTGGTAAACCTAAGAACGTCTGAGACAAGAATTAACCAGTTACTCACTTAGCTTTCCACTCAACTCAAGACTATACTACCATTTCACCCTTATGCATAAATAGGTAATCTATCATCAAATCATAATAACAACTAGCTCAACATGTTTTATTGACAAGCATAAAACACAGAACCATCATATGCTTGACCAACAATGGCAAAGTGTCACAAGATAAAAGCGTCACACATGACACACATATTTTTCACGTGGAAACCCAACTGGAAAAAACCACGTTGGGGATGAATACCCACAAATTGTTTTTGAACTCTTTAGAAGTCCGCTCTATTAGAAGCCTTGTCCTATTAGAGACATTAAAATAGGTTTTGCTAGGAACCGATCCTGTTAGAGATCACCTGGTTAAGGGATGGCTACAATACTCTGTTAAGGGTTAAACCCTGTTAAAGGTTACCTTGTTAGAGGATTTCAAGAATTCAATAGCTAAAGGATTCCGAACTCAGTAGCTTTGAATTACCCTGTTAAAGGATTTTCAGCAAGCCGGTTAAGGCTACCCTGTTAAGGGATTTTCCAATTGTTGAGGTGGTTAGAGATCAATAGGTATTACAATGATCTGGTAACAACACTCAATGCTAATGAAAATCCACTTAAACTCCTCTTCACCTTCTGTACTTACACTTTGCAGGCATCACTTCTTTCCTTTTGGTCTGACAAGAATCATGTATCCCTTCTCTTGGATACACACACACAACTTTTTCCAACAACCTTAGAAAGAGACACAACATCGATCTTATAGGAAAACAAATAAGTCGGTAGCATAAACCCTAAACCCTAAACTTGTTCGATTAAGGAATTCAAACTGTTCAATCCTGACCATTGAACACACTGCATTAAATGCAGTAGATCTTGATCCAAACTCAAGACATTCTCCATCGTCCATTTCCACTGATTTTATGGCGGCTGATAACCCATCACATGTTATCACTGTTTTATAGACTTCACACATTCTCGAGGTAGATAGGAACAATCTCCCTCATGCAAGATCTTTCACGCACACAAGCTTACATGGCAACACGATTTATTCTTCTTTACAATTCTAACTCATCACACAATGTCACCATTTGAGCCACACAGGCTTGAAGCACATCAACCAGAAACCCTGAAGTTGAGACTACCAATCGGTAGTCATACAATACTTCCATATGCCGGTTCCCATAACTATATATCAATTCATCATGAACAAGCACACCGCTTCACTTTGGCACAAATGTTGGTTCATAGTGTTATATTGATTCTCACATATGCCGGTTCACACCTCTTCAACATATTGACATCAATGACAACATACAATGTTATTATGTCTATGTACTGGTTCACATAATGCCAATAGTCTATGTTTCCACATTTTGCATACATGTCTACCAAGGCAGTTACAACTACAACATCTAACAAAATTTCTCTATCCTTTATGCTTCGATGAATGTCCATACCCTGTTCCAAATCTCCCATTTTGGCAAAGGAAGGGAGGATAGTAGCAATGGTCATGGAATTTGGCTTTACACCTACCGATTGCATTTTCTTGAAAGTTTCTAAATCCTTCTCAACAAATCCATTTTGTGCAGTTGCAACTACATCTGACAAAATTCCTCTATCTTTTATGCTTTGATGGATGTCCATACCCTATTCCAAAGCTCCCATTTTGGCACAGGTTGGGAGTAGGCTGGCAAATGTAACTAAAGAAATGCAATGATCAGCTCCAAAAACATCAAACCACTACTAACAAAACCGAGAGTCTAAAATATGACAGAGAATAGTGTGAGTTGTCTTGAAATAAAATATTTTATTTTCAATTTCAACTAAAACATAATTACTCAGCCATTTAATGTTATTAATAAGTGTTTAATTTATGAAAGAGATAAATGGTTGGCCACAAGTACATGAGTTACTAAATGCACACAAATAAGTGAATTTGATATTCAAAACTACCTACAATGAATTCAATTCTTGTCCATTAGTCATTTATGTTTGCAATAAGCATCTTTCTTTGTTTTTCTTAATCTTTATTCATAGTTATGTGCATATTTCACATTCTCTAATTAGGATATCAATTGCTATGGCTGAACACTAGCATGATGTTTGTGTTGTGGTATAGATGCATGGAAACATAATTATGGGATTGTTATATTATAGAGATCATAAATTTAGATATCGAATATTAGTTCTAACTCTTCTTGGATTGAGTCTAAAGTTGAAATATAGTCATAAAGCCATTATTAGTAGATCTATCCATTTCTAGTAAAGACAATTGAAAAAGTTATTTTGATATTGAGAGTTTCTTATCTATTTACCTATTGATCATTATTAAGCCATAATATTTAGGTCTATTTATCTCTCTTGCAAAACCTCTGTAAGTGTCCTAGATTGTCCCTACTACTCACTCTTCAATTCGGAAAAATGGAGTTCTAAAGATTTGTTGCACAAGATGGTGTTGAACATATCAACAAGGCTAGCATGGAAGGCATGTTCAAGCTTCCACTTGTACAACTTACAACAAATGATTTGTTGATAGAAGAAATTCTTGAAATAGGGATACAATCGAAAGACAAGTAAGTACATACAAACCTCCTCAATTGAAAGTAAAATCTGTGTATAAAAAGAGTACATTGAATCCCAATCCATAAACACAATAGAGATACTGATGGAGAATTAATTGGATGTAGCATGTCGCACCAAATTTGTTAGAGTATGCTAAGTTAGTACATAATGTTTTGTAAAGCCACATTAGTATTTTACCCAGATCATTATCTATCAAAACTAACTATAGTAATCCTTTTGAGGATTAATTTCATGGTGCTAGATCTTCATTTAGTTCCACTTCTTGTTGGAGAAAAGAACAATTATTTCTTGAGGTAGATGAATATCCCATCAACAAAGGACAAGACCCTTTCGAGAATATAACAAATTCTACTCCAACAAAAGGTCATGGGGGTTTCACTAGAGATATTGAATAAGAGATATACTTCTACTGCTGCATTAAAAGCATTGGCATGTTCTTCATTTATTGATGTAAACTCTCTATGACGCCACCACAACCAACAAAGTTGTAAAAAGTTGTTTGCAATGCATGGATTTTTAGGATTGTCAAGTATGGAAGCAAGATCTGCCAGCTCCTGAGGGAAAGACCATATCAGACAATAATTTCTATTTTCTTGCTTGTGAAGAAAGACCATGTCAGACAATATCAACAAACAACAAAATAAGGAGACAATTGCTAGATTGTGGTCTAACTTGAAAAGAAAAGGTGATGGAAAATGTTATTGTCTGTGCAAAATTTGTAAGGGGTTAAAGGCTAGAAGACTTCTAATCAAAATAGCGAAGAAACATTGTAGGCTGCATGGTCACATTGAAGGTGGACATGATTATCATCCATTGGTAAGTTTTTCATTATATCATTTTGATAATTTATATACATAATAAATCATGTGATGATGAGATCATGATCACGGTTTATTTATGTATATCAATTTTATATAGGTCGAACACCCCAAAGCACATGGTATGGATCAACACAACCCTAAGAATATTGTTTTCGAAGTGGACGAACATGGAGGTGTGAATATCGAAGCTGAAGATAATGATCCCATGGAAGATGACGATCATGAGCTAGAAAACACAATTGAAGATGATGGTACAAATACATTGATCCATGACTCATTTATTACTCATGCAACTGATCATGATGATGAAAATGACCTTGATGTTGTTCATGATGTTCCTCTACTTGAGAAGGCATTTGATGCCCTTTATGAAGACTCGCAGGCAACTCTTCTCTCTGTTGTATTGTTGTTGGTGAACTTGAAGGTTATGAATGGTTTATCCAACATAACAATGTCACGTATGTTAAGGCATGTCATATATGTCATAATAAACTATGAATCATGTTGTACCATTAATAATATTTATTATAAAAAATTATATTTTGTTGCTATAGATTGATAGGTGAGTTTTTGTTACCACCATCAAATATTCTACCTTGCTCATACCGAGAATTATCTGCTGTTATGAAAGATATTGGAATGGAGTATCAAGAAATAAATGCTTGTCCCAATGATCATATTATATATCACAAACAACATGAATTTTGAACTGAATGCCCTGAATATCATATCAGTAGATATTGAACAGATCAAATAATAAAAAGGGTTCCTCGCAAGGTTCTTCGCTATATTCCCATTATTCCACCTATGCAACGATTATTCAAGTGCACTAGCTTGGCACAATTTATGGATTACCATGCACACAATAGAAGTCGAGATGACATTATTCGATTGCCTATGGATGGTTCAAAATTTATGGACATAGAGGAAAAGTGGCCACACTTTAAAGAAGAACCTCGTAATCTCAGGCTTTCATTGGCAGCAGACGATGTCAATCCATTTGGAGAGATGAGATCTGTTTACTTAGTGTGGCCTGTTTTTGTTATCAACAATAACATTCCTCCATGGATGTCAATAAAGAGGGAGCACATAATGTTGGTAATGATTATTCTAGGTATTTTATCATTTAAATATAGTCGTTTAAATTTAATTATAAATATTGCAGTAAAATGGTCATAATAATTATGTAATGTTTTTGTTCATTCGATTAGGTAAGTACCAAGTTAAAGGTATGAATGTATATATCAGGCCTCTTATCGATGAGTTGTTGGAGTTATGGAATGGTGTCACTATGTATGACGTCTCTAGACCAATAGGACAAAGACAATTTCAATTCCATGCGATGCTTCTATGGACAATACACGATGCCGCGGGGCTAACACATTTTTGTGATATGTTATAGTGTTTAAGTTGTGCATGAACATTATAATTCAAAAAATTATCATATTTAATCCAATTATACATTATCTTGTAGGTCTTCAAACAAAGGGAAAATTTGCATGTCCTATTTGTGGTCCAAAGATGAAATCTTGTCATTCAAAAAGTTTAGGAAAGAAGGTGTTTGATGAGTATAGGCACTTTCTCCACAAAAATCATAAGTATCAAAATATTAAAAAACATCTTTTCAATGGGAAAGAAGAGAATACATCAAAGCCATGAAGAATGACACCTCACCTTTGGAAGTTGGAATATAATAGAATTAATCGTCAAGGTAATGCCATTCCATCTATTGGTTTGTCATAAAACATCTTTTCTATTTTGTTTTGTTTACTGATGATGTGATTGATGATCATGAGGGTCGTGAAGGTATAAATGACCACCTTCCTAAGGGAATAAAAAGTTATCCCTAACAATTTAGTAGGTTGCCCTACTATGAGTAGTTACAAATTATTCATTTGTTTGATAGTATGCATATTGGAAAGAATATAATAGAGACATTATGGAAAATATTGGATGGAAGGCATGACAAAAAAAAAATTGACAAAATATATAGTGACATTTAGGATTTCAATCATGCAATGATAAATGTCATTCAATCAAATAGCCATGGAGACTAGATTAATATAAGTGAGCTTCCTTGGTTATTAATGAACCAGCAAAGTAATGCTATAAAAGAAGTCATACAAAAAATTTGATTTCCCACAGGATTTGCTGCGAATATAAGCAATCTCATATCAAAGAAAAGTGAATTTAGGTCAGGGATGAAAACACATGATTGGCATACCTTCATTAAGGTAATTCATGTTCTTGTGTTTTTAGTATGTATTTAAGTACTGCGCGTACGTGTACTTTTCATTATGTTATAAAAAAATGAAAAGATAATTTTATAATTGTTGTAGTACGTTCTACCTCTATCTCTCCCAGACGACTTCGACAATAATGTCAAGCAAGTCATATATGATCTTGGAAAATACATGAGGTAAGTAGTGATATTTGTTTAGTTTGTTGTATAGATATTATATTTGTGATTTGTTTTACTTCTTATGTAATATATTTTTTTGCGTGTTGAATACCTTGTAGGTGGTTGTCATGTAAAGAAATCCATAAAGATGAAATAAAATAATGGAAGAGAAAAATTCCTCATTTAATGTGTGAAATGCAAAAGTGTCTACCTCCATCTTTTTTCAATGCACAAGAACACTACCTCATACACCAAGTTGAGGAGATTGAATTGTGTGGACCTGTACACACTAGGTCAATGTGGATGGTTGAGAGGCACTTGAAATTTTTGAAGGCTTTGGTTAGACAAAGAGCACATCCTGAGGGTTTTATGGTGGAGGGATATATGGTATACGAGACTATGGTGTACATTTCTGAATATCTTCCTAAGTTTGCAGCAAAGATCCACGTGGATTGCATTTGGGATCCCAACACCATTAACAAATTCGAAGGGGAGTACTTGATGGGGAAAGGTAGATTGAGGAAAGTGAGAGGTAATTATAAGATGTTATTGTAGTTAATTAAATCTTAATCTTCAAAATAAATCGATTGTAAGACGTCTATTTATTTTTTGTACAGTTGGTCGAGAGTGGGATGCACTAAATTTATATATTGCAAACAATCTTGATTGGATGATGGTATGGATTGAATGTTGTCAACATTCTGGATGCACGTTAACATGGAAAGGTGTGGCTTCATTGGTTAAAGAAGCACATCGTAATGGAGATTCTAATATTACACAAAGGGAAATTGATTTAGCATATGGTTTAAGAGATAAACAGGTACGTATAAATTTATTAATCACCTGTATGTTTATCAAATCACAATGCAATAAATTTTACATGTTTGACATATCTCAAGTCAAACACCACAACACTATAGGCTGCAATGGTCATAAATTTTGCATAAAAAAGTTGGATGACATGAAGAAAACTTGTGATTCTGGCATCACTGTAGTCTTTGAGGTGATAAATATTTCATCGAGAAATGATATTCATCCTCAATAGTCTCAAAATCGATACTATGGCATTTTGGATGATATACTTGAGTGTGACTTTAATTCCTTCAAATTAGTTTTGTTTGTCGTCAAATGGTACAGGCTACGATTGAATAAAAATGATCCTGATAGAACTATTATTGAACATGATAATGGTTTTATAATGCTAAATATAAGGTCATTTGAACCAGTTGGGGATGAGCCCTATGTTCTTCCAAGCCAATGTGAGCAAGTATTTTACTTAGAGGTTCCACATAAACCGGGTTGGTCATTTGTTGTTAGACATGATCCAAGAGGAAGGCCGATAAAGTATAATGTGATGGAAGAAGAAGATACTGAAGAAGAAGATACTGAAGAAGTAGAAGATAAAGTGGATGATGATCATGATCGAAAGTTTCATAATGACAATGAAGAAGAAGAAGAAGAAGAAGAAGAAGAAGAAGATGATGATGATGATGGTGGTGGTGGTGGTGGTGATGGTGATGATGGTGATGGTGATGGCAAAGATGTTGATGATGATGATGATGATGACGATGATGATGATGATGATGATGATGATGGTGATGATGACCTTGATGTTCATGATGATGAAGAATGAAATGTATGAGGAATGCGATTAGTATATTATCTATTTAATATTAACTTCTTGATAGAATTTTTTTTACATAATTAATTCATTCAATTTTGAATTCTAATGCCATTACATAATTAATTCATGATGCACCTTTTAATATGGAGATGGAGATAGGGAGTGTGACTATTTATGTGACAATTTTTAAACTGTGTTTATTTATGGAAATTGGATTGTTTATTAGCTATGTGACTATTTATGTGACCATTTAGTTGAGGATCTTGCATAGTCTACATAAAGTAAAGGGAAGGAATTAAAAAATTTACAATGATTTTGATGACAACATCTTTTTAATATTTAATACTCTTTTTGTCTACAAAGTTCATGTTGTTCATGTTGTGTATGATGTAATTTCACTAACGTTTTTTATATTTTTCCTTTGTCACAGGCCGACATGGATCCATCACATATCGCAGACAGAGATGTACCTTGCGACACTTCTACTGAGTAGGTAAACCTCATTGTAATTGTACAAATTAGGTAGAAGCGAACTGTTACATTATTATGTTCCTTTTTTTAGTGATTTATACTAATTTTGTAATTGTTAATGATATTCTTGATACAGACAGATGTTCGGGGAAAGGGAAAGGGAGTTGTAGTATTTGAGCACCTTTCTATGGATGTGGAATCATTAGGGTTAAGCAATGATGACCTTGAAGATCCCACAGACCTTGTGAAATTCTTTAAAATGCCTCTTATAAAAATTAGAAAAGAGATTGTTGCTTTGGCAGCTGTGCATCCTACCATTGATGAGATACGACAGAGGGTGGAATTATTGCATAAGATAGCAGAAAACTTGCAAGTAAGCAGTAATGAAAGCTTTAATTATAACAAAAGTTCAATAATGGTTTATATTTTATTCTCTTTTTATGTCATTAACTAAAATATGTACGTATTGTTTTTACAACAATTTATCCACCCTCATGAAAGTCGTTCCTACGCTCACGGTGTTGTAGGATCAAGTGATGATGATTTTCTTGTATTATCACTTGCTTGGCTTATCACTCTAAGTACCCACAACACATCATACTTGATACTGTCAATTTTCAAAATAAAGGTTCATCCTTGTTTACAATTCTTGCACTTTTCATATATTTAATGTGATATATTTAATGTATTATTCTTTAGGTGCTGTCAATGTTACTGTGCAAATGCCAATGCTGCCTCATCAGAGGTCACCCTCACCTGTATTGCCGACTACAATGTCGGCAACGCGTAGCATGCAGACATCCTCTAGTGTACATCATATTGGCCCGCCCACTGTTGGTATATCCCTCTTTTTCTCTATCTTTTGTCATGTGTTTATTTCCCTTCAAGTTTTCTTTCTTGAATTCTAATGCCATTTCATAGTGGATTCATTTTTTGCAGGAGGAGATGCACATGAGGATGTGCCACAGGTGACTACTGCTGATAACATAGCATTGTTTCTTGGATATTCTCGTATTGCTAGTATGCGAACATTGCAAGCCACATTCGTGGTGAGCGATGAAGAAATGCTTCCCTTAAAGATACAAAAAGTTCCAAGTACTTTAAAATTATTATTATATATACTCTAATTGTAATTTACTTTATGATCACTCTTTTTGGACTAATAATCCCATGAATTTTTTGTAGGCAATGATATTTTCTATAAACATCTTAGTGACATTGCATTGCAGATATTTGGGTCCACCATACGTAAAAGGTGGTACATCATATGTGAACTAACCTTTATCCACTTTTGATTTCATATGATTGCTAGAATACTTTTCCTTTGATCCATTTCTTGAAGTGTAATAAATATAGCTTCAGTTCATTTCTGAATCTAACAGGTTTGTTTTTGCTTTAAAAGGTGGAATGACCAAGAAAAAAGGTTAAAAGATGAATTGACAAACCAAATGGTTGAGTGGTTTGGAAATGACACCTTTGACAAAACCAAGCTCCTTGAAAAAGATGGCACATATCTAAAGTATGTGAGGGACCAATATAGGACCCATTTGGAGAGGAACCTAAAGTACGAGCATCCCCCCATGATTCCAAAGAGGGAGTGGAAGGACCTAATTTTGGATGCCAAGGAGAGAATTGAAAGGAAAAAAGAAAATACACCAGTAGGCACCAGAAGAAGGTACGGGATACTATTAAGAATGTAATTATGTACTAATTAATTACTCTTTATATTTATATAATCTAACATATTTCAAACTTTTTATAGATTGAGTGACACATCAAAGGCAACCAAAGAAAGGCAAGAAAAGCACAGGCAACACAAATTTGGCTTTGGTGGTTACATGAAACTTGTTGCACGAATTGTAAGTATCTCATGTAAACTCCCATATTGTCTCAAAATATTAATAAATTGCAAACATTTTTTTTTATCAAACAATGCAAGCAAAATTCACGGTACCAAGCAAAAATGCACGACTCTAAATTCAATAGAGAACCCATAGAAGATGACAAGAGAATTGCCTACCAGCAAGGCTATTCAGCCATGGCTGATTGGCTAGGAGAATTGAGTGGGCATACACAACATTTGAGTGCATCTGTCACATAGGTAAATATGATAAATGGAAGTTGTTTCAAATTGAATACTTTACCAATAATCTAATTGATGTTGAGTTCCAACATAAAGTGACTGTATTTGTTTTAAATAAGCAAGCAATGATAACAATGTGCATGTCATTGGAATGCAGCCTACTAATTGTGAAACACCACTTGCACATGAAGGTCCAGATGTGCATCCCAGTAATGGAGGTATTCATTTGCTATTCAAATTTATTTATTTAGCTATTAATACAATTAAACATCTTAATTTGTAATTAGAGTAATAATTAATGTAACCTTTCTTGTTAATATTTTAGAGCATGTAGTTAGTGGTGAGCAAGTGGAGCATGATCTGGGTACACAACCTCAAGAACATGATGTTCCCCACTTAGGTAAAGAGGACCACTGTTATTTTTTTAAACAAATATAATTGCAATTTGTGTTCAACATGTTGAGGTTGAGGCTACACAAAATGATGTGGCCCCATTAGGTAAAATGCACAACAATTATGTTCTCTAAATTAATGAAATACTTGTAACAATAATTTTTTTTTTTTTTGAATTTAACCCATTTCTTTGTTATTGCAAAGGACCCCCCTTTGCTTCAGTGTCCTCGTCCTCAGTATAGGACTAGGAATACATTGAGATCACGAGCAGTTGGTGGAACATCTGCAGAGGGTGGAAATGATGAAGACATCGATGTTCCACTTAGTCTTTTCATAGCTTCAAAGAAAAAAGAAAGAAAGAAATGATTGTAATCTGACTTATTTGATAATGACTGATTTTTATGTGTTAGTGAATGTAATTATGTGTTAATTAATGGTTATGGATGATATGTGTTAATTAATATTGATGAATGTTGCATGTTAATTAATGTTAATCAATGTTATGTGTTAATGAACATTATGTGATATTAATGAATGAATGCTATATTTTATTAATGGTAGAAAAAATTAATGAATGAATGTTATAAGATGTTAATGGGGAATTTAGAGTGATGTTAGGGCGGGGAGGGGCCAAATGAGCTTCCACCTTCACGTGGTTGGCCATGTTAAGTAAAGAATATTAAACTATTCTTGAAACCAAGTGAAGCTCAACAAGGTAACACACTTTTTAATATATCATTATGTTGCACAGTTAATCTTATTGAATAATATATATTGAATCTTAATTACAGGGTCCAATAGAGCCAACACGAACAACAACACCATGAGTTGCTGGGTATAATGAGCTCCCATATTGTCTTGTCTGTACACGGACAATATGAGTTGCTCCTAGTGTTGATATCCAAGGTGGAACTGCAAAAGTTATGAATATGTCTCATCCTTGTAAGTTTTTTTATTACAACTCCTAATGCTTGAGACTAAACTTTTTGTTCTTGATATTTTTCACTAGTTTTCATAGCCTCTGACTTTGATGCTTGTGCCTTAATAGAACTAGATGTTTCTTGTATGCATACTTGGTCAAGGACTGCATTAATACTCATGTTTCAATGTTGACCTACAAGACATGTAAAAGGACAACTACAATTGATACCAGTGCCTTATCCAGGCCACAGAGTCATCTAAGTTTAAACAATACTCCCACAATCAAATATCTCCATACATCCCATCACCTCGGCTTCTATAAAACCCCACATATGCTTGACATACATAAGAATTTACCCTTATCAAACTAACCGCATTCATCAAATTCAAAATCTCCCATAAGGAATTTACTAATAGAAATGCTTCATGCATATTTAATTTCCCTCCTAGAAAGAAAAGCTAAGAAATGCCTCTATTTAAGATTGCCTTACAATCCATACTCAAATGAATAACCCTAGATTACTCATATTGAAAACAGTAAATATTTGCAAGTAGACCAGAAGACAACACAAAATTTAGGCTCGAAAGTTGATAGTCTGTATATTGATATTAATTTTGAGAAAATATTACAAAACTCAGAGTATTCTCCATAAGACTAGAAAAAAGCTCAGATAAATTTTTGCAGCATTTTCTTACAATTACTTGTGATCATTTTTTTAGGAGTCCTGGTATCCATTTATAATAATATGGATGCATACAAGCTTTGGACCCTTCAAAAGAAAGTTTGTTACAAACAACCGATCATTTTCAAGAAGTGGTTATAAGTCCTTTTCATCATTTGCAGCTTCCTCTGCTTGTTGTTCTGTTGCAACCTCCTGTAACTACTCTTGAGCATCTTCTTTCTGTCCCATATACTTATCTTTCCACTCCTGATACACATCATCACTAGGCCAAGTAAAACTAGCAATCTTTTGTTTCATATCTTCTAGCCACTTCCAAGTGACTCGTACATGCCCAATCTCTGTTTCTATGAAACCATAATGAGATTTCACTTTTTCAATTTCCTCAATTGTTTGGACAAATAAGGATGTGTCATCAGTACTAATAATTTGATTGATCCTTAGGGACTAATTGTGGTCCACCTCCTTTAACCAAGTTTTCTCTTCCTTTAGTTGGATAGGACCAATGAAACCTCCTAGAAACATTTCAAATTTATGATTTAAATATTCTTTCTTATAAAGTTGGGCTTTTCTTTTTAAACCTCCTCCTTCCACTGAAAGAATATTCATCTCTTTTATAAACTCACATGTGGACCTTAGATTGTCATTCTCTTCTGCATCTGCATGGGAAGAACACATGAGCTCTAACTCTTTACCTCTAGGCACCCACTTATTCAGGATTGGTTCCAAAGTGGCTTCTTCTTCTCTGAATTTGATCAAAATCTCAAGAATCCTCTTCATATTTATGTATACATTGGAGGTTTTGACTGAGTCAGCAAACTTCGAGATGGTGGCTTTCACCTTCTCCTCATATTTGTTTGCGTACAATGTTTGAGCTTGTTTCGATTTTTCCAACTCATGTTGGACATTTTCAGGTAATTGGGAACTAGAAGGCATAGGAGAAGGGGGATATTCAATGATGGGACTAGTAGGAGGGGGTCTTGCTGGAGAGGAGGCTATCATGAGTGTAGAAGATTCATTGGGATGATATTGACCTACCAATTGACTCTGGAGTCTAGCAATTATGTTGTCTTTGTTGGCTATTCCTTCTTTAGCATCATTGTAAGCTTTTAAAATAGTCTCCAACTTCAATTGGAGATTATCCTTTTCTTGTGCCTCTTTCTCTGCCACCGTAACACTGAATTTTGTAGTCTCTAGGACTGTGCTTGCAGCTTTCACTACCCCTATGTCTTGGACTCTTTTAACTATCATGCCTCCTAAGAGGCCAAAATCTGATGCATCCTTCCTTCTTTTATTTTCATCCTTCTTTAAAGACCACATGACAAGAGCAACATTATCCTTGTTGAATGTCACTCCTTCCATAGGCTTTGTTTCTTTCCTCATTGCATCAAGCACTAAGGCATCATCTATATCCCATTCAGGGAGAATCAACACACCAACCTTTGCTACAATTTCTCTTCCTTTCTCAGGGGTGATTGCTTTGAACTCCTCCATCATTTCCTTCTTAACCTCTTCTTCTACCCGAGTTGTATTTTTAAGAGGCTGTTCACTTTTCCTTTATTCACATCTAGTCTTGAATTGATCAATATTTTGCTTCCATAGAAACTATATAAAAGCTCCTAATGTGACAAAATTACTGTCATCTAGGAATTCTTCACTAGCTTACTTAACAGTAAGGTCCATTTCTTGGCCCTTTAACTCACCATCAGTCAAATCCATTTCAGCATTAGGTGGCTCTTTGGGCATCCCCTCTTGGGTCTCCTCATAGGTATAAGCAATCTCATCGAGACTCCCTAATTGCAATAATTTTTCAGCCATAGCTTGTTCATCTCCAATGTGGATAGGAGACTGAGATGGAGAATATTGAGGCTCATCAGTTTCAATTTCCTTTCCCACTCTCTGCTTCTTAGGGGAATCCTGGATGTCAATGACATCTTCAATTTTCCTCTTCCCTTTTGAAGTGGAAGGTTTACCTATCACTGGCATTATCACAGTGTACTTTGACCTTTTGTGCATTATATAGTCACCAGGTGGGATATCTCTAGCAAAGGCAGGCTTAGCCAATACCATCTTAGCCTTATCAGGCTCATTTTGCATTATGGCCTCCCTCTTTTCTTTTAAGGTCTGCTTGAGATCTTCAAAATAAAGAATCAGGAATTTTATTTTCTCCTCAAATGGATTGAAGCTAGAAAGGGGGACATAAACAGTGTCAAATTGATGGATAAAATCAAGGGCTTTCTTATGTGCCACCCACTTCTCCTTCCTCAGTTCTTGCTCATCTAAGCTAAATTCATTTCTAATCAGATCTTCTAGGAACTGAAATTAATGTGGCCTACCTCTGCACACTGCTCTTTTTCTGAACATGCCATTGAAAAAATCCTTGGGGTCTGCACATCTTAACACTGTAGTAGACACCCTATATGGCTTAAAGAATTCTTCAAAAAATTTCCATCCACCCTTAGTGATCATAAAATGGTGAGCCATGGTAATAGTTGGGAAAATAGTCCCTTTACCTCTATTGGTTAGCTCTGCTTCTTGTACTCCCCCAATTTGTCTCAGGACTTCTGCAATCCCTATCTTCAATGGGACCTGATAGGGTAGTAAAAAGGGGGTGCCTCTAAATCCAAACATTCTAAAAATAGTAGACACGGGGTACAAATATATGTCTCCCCAATTGTGAACAATCTTGATATCCTTTGCAAACTCCTTTGGTTTGAGAAACTCCAAAAGAGCCTTAGGAATTCTAGGGTTTTCTCTGCATAGAAGAATCCTAATTTTAGATGCAAAGCATCTATCAAAATTTAAATAACTTGCATCTTCTCTATCCCAAGGTAGAACAGTACTCCACAATTGCACTGACATCTCCTCTTTATCCTTGACCTTAATCAGGCCCATCTCCTTTCCAAAATAATCAGCCCTTTTGAACAGAAACACATGCATTAACATGGAGTACCATCCAAATGGCCTATCCACCTTACCATTTTTTATTCCTACTAGCCCTTTATAAATTGCTTCAGCAAGGTATGAGGCATAATCAAATTTTATTGCTAGGGAGGGGTTTAGAATTTGTGCAATCATTAACATATAATGGGTTGGCATATTCCTTTTAGCATCCTCTCCAAAAATCTGGCATAATGCCCAATACATACCCTTAGCTCTCAGAGTGAATAGGTTGAGAGAGAATGGTTCCATTGTGCTGGGGCCTACAACTATTAACCCCCTATCTTTACAAAGAATTCTTTCAATGGGCCACTTCTAAGATGATCCCTTTGTGTGTTGTAAACCTGGCCTAACGACTTAAAGTCAATAGGTTCTAACAAATTGGAGGACTCACTGAGTTTAAACACTTTCTTGAATTCATCTTCATTTATCTCAATCAAGACTGATCCCTTTATGTTCCTGATGCATCTTGCCATAGAGTCATAATTTTATGCAATTAGGGCTAACAGATCTACATCCATAAAAACACCTGGGACCACAAGCTTTCCTACATCCTGCTCCCATATGCCATTCAAAGGAGCTGGGGAATTCCTCTACCCAAAACTAACTTTGAAGAGTCCTAAGCCTAACAATCCTATTTTAGTGTCCCTCAACCAATTACCCTTATCATAAAGGCCATCTCCAATTTTTAGATGAGGGTTCTTAGGTACTAGCTCTTTGGCCTTAGCCCCAACATTGGTGGACATGGTTAATTTCTCTAAAAACTCATCACAGATATTTCGGTCCTGGTAATTCACCTTCCTCGTCAATTCTCTTCTGGGTACCATTCTAGTCAAATAATTATACCACTAGCAACTAGAACAAACCTCTAATGAATTAATTCACATAGCAGTATTTGAGAACAAACCAAGAGTTATCAAGAAAAGCACAAGAAACCTAATTATTTGCCTAAAGAAAATCGCTCTGCAATAATTCACCCTGCAACAAACTTCGATGAAACAATACTTAGCAATCAAGTTGATGTGGTCTCAAAAAGGAAAAGTTGGCATTTAAGTTTTAGAAATTAACTCCACATGCTTCATCTTTCTTTTCAGAATTGAATTCTCCAAATCGAATTCAAAACTGGTTCCAATGGGTCATAATTCCTCTAAGTCTTTCCTCTGTTTCGCTCTTTCACTATTTTGCAAAACATAAAACCCGTGCTCTTTTCTTTCACAAAATAATGTCGGTCATTGGATCATGAGAACATTCATCACCTTTATCTCCGTTTGATCTCTTTGCTTTAGTGTCGGGCCCTACCTCCTTTTCGCCACTTCGCAGACTTTAATAGTTGTTCACTTTTCCTTCGCGAGGCCGCGCCAAGCATTAGATCAAACTCAAATCACCTAGACTTTAACTCCAACTGGGACCATCAATCCTTTTAATTAACCACGCCTCATCTTGACGGCTAACGGTTTTCGCCATTTCACTGAGGTTAAGCTAGGAGCATCTTAGGGCCATGAAACAATGAGAAGTGTTGGATCAATCTTGAGATGAATGCCTTTTAAGTGGGCCCTTTACTTGAGAATTACTTACCCCACTTGTTCTTTGGTTAATAAACGCCACATGGCAGTTGGCCATTAGCCCTGGAAACTCCTTTTGTTTCCACCCTTAATCTGCCATGTGTTTCCTTTTACTATTTCCACATAACTGCTGGTTACACCTTAGGTGGGCCCTCAACCACTTTTAGAGCCATGTGGCATTCGACACATCACTATCGAGCTCTACAAAAAGTGGCAGCTATTATGCTACGTCACACCTCTGTGTGAATTCCACTTGTCTTTCGCGACTTCGCGAACATTATACTTCGTTTGGCTTACGACCATGAATCAGCGTGAGCCATTGATCTTTCTCCAACCCAATCATTCTTTAACCAAAGAAGACCACTTATCTCTGGGACCTGCCAAACCCTTTCACTACTTCGCAAAGGTTAAAACACATTCAGCTTGATCTCATGAAACCACGCTGTCCATTCGATCAGATGAAACTTGATCAGTGTTTAGCTTTGGTCCAAACCTATATGCCGGGTCCACCTTTGCCTTTTGCTACTTCGCGAAAACTAAGTTTCGAGCACTTTTTGGTCGTGAATCAACGTGAGCCGTCAGATCAATAGAAAATCACATGATACTTATAAGGCTCGACGGACATTAGAAAAGGTAGATTAAAAGCGAACAAGAATAAAATATTTAAAGGGATTGCCTAGGTAAATGACAAGGGGAGAACACTTTTATGATAAATGGACCCATCGCTTAACTGAATAAAGTAACGCCAAATTAGAAACCAAAAGGGCTTTTCTCAGGTATTGAAGTGACTTAAAACCTAAACCTTGAACTCCTTAGGATTTAAAACAAATTGAAAGAACACAGGTGTACCAGACACAAAATTTTCAAAAAACCTAGCCATTTATGGATTGAGAACATCCATTTTTAAAACAATGATAACAGGACCATCCTTTTCGGTGAGTCTTTTTGCACCGATAGTGTTATATCCTTGAAGACCTTTTCTTGTCGATGAGAACCATCTCCATTTTCCTCAATATATTTTATTGATGGAGTCACTGTCTTCGATGAGTCCTTTCTAAAGTTCATCGGCATTTGCTTTCTTTGATGCCCTTTTTATATCGATGAGACATCGTTGGGTCTCATCGATACTGTTTGAATCTTAGATACTTCGATAGAATGCTTTTAGACTTGTTCGATAACTTATGGGTTATTACGGTATCAATGAAAATGATGATTTCTTCCAAAGAGAGATGGCTTCTATCGATGAAACCATGTGTATTGGAGACATGCCTTTAGTCTCCTCGAAACTCATTCTCATCAAAATCTTTTTGCTGTCCACTAGGTTTCATGTCGAAGAGAATTTGGACTTCGGTGACTTCTTTTGTCATCCCATCGAAACTCGTATCCTTATCGATATCATTCATCGATGTAGTTTTCTTCTATTTTATCAATATCACTTTTTCGATGAGAATGCTTCTTTTGGTGAATCTTCTTTATCTTGCATTGATGATATTGTTTCTTCGAAATCCCTTTCTCATCAGTGGGGGCCACCTCTTCTTTCTTCGATACCTTTTGTTGGTGGGACCATCCCTTTTGGTGAGTCTTTTTGCACCGATAGTGTTATATCCTCGAAGACCTTTTCTTGTCGATGAGAACCATCTCCACTTTCCTCGATATCTTTTATCGATGGAGTTACTGTCTTCGATGAGTCCTTTCTAAAGTTCATCAGCATTTGCTTTCTTCAATGCCCCTTTTATATCGATGAGACATCATTGGGTCTCATGGATACTGTTTGAATCTTAGATACTTCGATAGAATGCTTTTAGCCGAGAAAGAAGTCCTTATCATTGGGTCCTGCCAAACCTTTTCGCTACTACGCGATAGGTAACTTTCGAACATGTTGAGTTCGCGAATCCATGCGGGCCATCCAATTGACTGAGAGTTGTGTGACGATTACAAGGCTCGACAATCATTAGAAAAGGAAATTTAAAGGCGAATAAAAATTAAAACATTTAAAAGGACCGCCTAGGTAAAAAACAACGGGGGGAACACTTTGCATGACAAAAGGACCCATTACTTAAGTGAATAAAGTAACACAAAAATAGAATTATAAGGGTTTTTTCTCAGACATTTTGAAAGTGATTAAACCTAAACCATAAACCCTCTTTAGGACCCAAAGCAATAGAAGTCACAAGGCCATACTAGACCCAAGAATTTCATAGACTTAGCCAATTATGGAAAAGAATACCCATTTTTTAAACAGTGATAACAGTAACCTCTGAACCTTTATCTCTTCCCTCAAAAATGAAACTTTCCATTTGAATTCCTTTCTCATATTGATTAGCTTAATAATATTTGTTCAATGTTTTTTATCGTTAAAATATTACCTTCCTTTCAGATAAATTAGTTAGATTCTTATTATGTTGAAAAACATTTAGTTAGTTTTCTCCTTCAACTAAAGTACTTATGTTTTATTTTGAAATGCTCAATTTTTTATCTTAATATAGATCACAATTTATTTTCTTTAAGTATAGAATTAATGGAATATTACATATGGTATTAGAGCAACCAGGTTTGACATTGAACCTCAGGCTTTCCACCTATAAACAAAACTATATACATATGCAGGCTCACCATGGTTGAGATAATATGCATGCGCACTATATACAAAACTATATTCGCAAGTAAATCTTTTATTCAAATCCACAATATGAAACATAGAGTTTTACTGGAAGAACACAAGTAACCTTATCTCCTTTAGATAATATCACAAGCAACTGCCTACAGAAAGATGCAGTAATCCATAGCATATACACAAAGGAAAGATGACTGATTATATTATGTATGTTCACAAAATGGTACAATAGTAAGCCTGGGGCTATATTTTACTTCTTCTCTAATGATCCTTATTACAAAAATTCCCTCATTTATATGAGGGTATACATTGTCACCAAGCATCGTGGCTTTTCAGCACATAACTATTAATTAGCACTTTTGTTAACAAACTGGAAGATAAACAAGTTCAACATTCCTATGTGTTCAATGTACTTATCATCTTTATACATTAGAACGTCATTGTTTAGTGTCCTCATGTTTCTTTTTGTCTGGAAATGATTGGATGGAATATTGTTAACACAAAGTGACAAATCTTTGTCCTGATCCAACTTTGCTACTGCTCAATTCTTCTCATCACTGAACTCTTGTTTCCACTGTTCCAATGATACTAACTCACCATTACTGTAAAAAGAGGGCACCCTAGAGGTATTCGCATCATCCAGCCTCTGATGCTCTTTCCTTAATTGATTTTCCAATTCATCATGGGACTTCAAGTGAGCCTCAACTTCAATTTTCTCACCTGGATTCATCAGACTATTGTCATTCATCAAGCCTTCCAATCGAGACCTGAGCCTTTCATGCTCTTTCATAGCTTTGACTGTTCCAGTGTATGTCTTCCAATAGATTTCTGCAACCTGCATCATACTTTTGAATCTATGGTCAACGACCTCGAGAACTGACTTATCCATCTTTTGTTGTTCCTTTTTTAGTTGTTGAGATGTCTTTTTGGCCTTGTTCCTCCAATACATAGCATTTGTCAAGGCATCCATGGCATCTCTGTCAACACCGTATGTCATCCCTGTTTGACTAGTACTTGTATCAATTTGAAACAATCTTGCTTGCAGCCTCTATTTTTCTTCATCGATTTTCTCATATAGGCTTTTGTATGTACAATTTTCTCGGACCAGAAACTCTATCTGATCTTGGTTCAATTTAGCGACATCCAAATTTAGTTTGGCAGTTGTTCCAACTTGCTACACCATCAAATGTCCAAAAGATTCTTTTGTATCAACCAATACAGGTCTTTTATTTTTGGGATAGATAGCCCACTGTAGAAGAGCCTTCTAATCTGGATCATATCCTGATCCTCTAAAGAGTTTATCAATCTCTTTTGGCATCATTTGCCTACTTGGGTCCTGTTCCTTGAGGAATCCATCAAACAACAAGGCAGAGTTCATGTCCCATCCAGAGTATAATAGCACACCATCTTCCTTAAGCAACTATCTTCCCTTCTCAGGTGCCATTTCTCTCATCACAAGATCCATCTCCTCTTGTAACTTTTGAAGCTGCTGCTCTTCTTCACTATTTCTCATTTTATTCCTAATTTGAGATCCTTTATGTTGATAGAGGAATGTGGTGAACTCCTTGGAAGCAATGAAGTCACTATCATCAATGAAATCCTCATGCTCCAGGAATCTGATGTAAGCCACTTCTTAGACATTCAGTTGTCCTATTGCCAAGTCTATCAGTGTATCCTTTGCATAACTAGGGGGTAATCCTCTACATAACCAGGGGGTAATTATTGAAATGTGGCGACTGATCAACAAAGTACTATACACTCAACACATATCGTCACTGGGGTCCGGGGTTGGGCCATGCCCCAGGTAGGGGTTCGGGGGTGGCAGCCCCCAAGAAAAGTAGGGGTTTGGGGATGAGAGCCTCTAAGAAGTTTATTTTTGCTATTTTTCATTGATGAAAATTGACATTGTAATAAAACCCTAAAAAGGCCAACTTTGTTTGTTTCCCTAAAAACACATGTTATAAGCGGTTGGGATGCTTAAGGCATTGTAAGATTGATGTACTATTTTTGCTGGATAATAAGAAAGATTGGATGACTGTGTATGGTGGACGTAACCCATTCTGGGTGAACCATGTTAAATCTCTATGTTATTCGTGTCTTGTTTTATTTCTTTATCTTTTGTATTTAAATCTACATATAATTGTTAGTTCATATTTGCTTCGGATTTGCTTGAAACCCTAACAATTGGTATTAGAGCAAGGTTTTCTATAAATTGGTAGGACTTTCAGATTTGAGTGGGAGCAATGGAGGATTCCAAATTCAAGGTTAAAAAGTTTAACGGCCAGAATTATCAGTTATGGAAAATGTAGATGGAGGATTACCTATATCAAAAGGATTTGTGGCGGCCATTGGAAGGAAAGGCAAAGAAAGCGACCACAATGTCAGATGAAGAGTGGGGCATTTTAGATAGAAAGGAATTGGGATCCATTCAATTGTGCCTTGCACCATCTGTAGCATTCAATATAACAAAAGAAAAAATTACTGTAGATTTGATGGCGACATTGGCTAAGTTGTATGAGAAACCCTCAGCTTTGAATAAGGTATTTCTTATGAAGCGTCTATTTAATTTGAAAATGAGTGAGGGAGGATCTGTAGCAGAGCACTTAAATGAATCTAATATAATTACCAGTCAGTTGTCTTCGATAAAAGTTACTTTTGTAGAAGAGGTTAGGGCTCTCTTGATTTTATGTTCTTTGCCAGAAAGTTGGAATAGCTTGGTTATGGCTATAAGTAACTCTGTCTCTAGTAAAAATACTTTGGTATTTGATGATATTGTTGGTGTTATCCTCAGTGAGGAAATGTGAAGGAAAAGCAGAGGTGAGACTCCAACATCATCAGGTAGTGTTTTGAATGTGGAGAACAGAGGAAGATCAAAAGAAAGAGGAAAAGGCCCTAGGAATGAGAAGCCACGAGGGAAGTCAAAGAAAGGATGCTCTCAATCTAGAGGAAAGAAAGATTGCTAGTACTACAGAAAGCCTGGTCATCTACAGAAAGACTGTTGGTCTTAGAAAAACAAAGAAGGAGACAAAAATGAAAATGACAATAAGGAAGCTAATATTGAAAGTAATACTTTACAAGATGCTTTAATTTTATGTTTGGATAATGTTAATGATTCCTGGGTAATAGATTCTGGGGCTTCATTTCATGCTACACCCCATAGAAAATATTTTCTAGATTATGTTCAAGGTGATTTTGGACAGGTATATTTGGGTGATGATGAGCCTTGTCAAATTGTTGGAAAAGGAAAGATAAAGATCAAGTTGCAGAATGGAAATGACTGGTTTCTGCAGGAGGTAAGACATGTTCCTAATTTAAGAAGAAATTTAATTTTTGTAGGGCAACTAGGTAGTGAAGGTTGCATAGTTACCCTCTCAGATAGTATGTGGAAGGTCGCTAAAGGATCATTAGTAATACCTAAAGGTGTGAAGGTAGGCACATTATATCTATGTACAGGTAACACTTACTCTACCCTAGATGCTACAGATAAAGTTACTGCAGGGACAACAACAATAAATGTTGCAAGAATGGATTCGATAATGTGGCACCATAGGCTTGGGCATATGAGTGAGAAAGGGATGAAAACCCTTCACTCCAAAAATCTATTGCCATGACTAAAGAAGATTGATTTAGAGTTCTGTGAAAACTGTGTTTATGGTAAACAGAAAAGAATCAGATTTCTCAAGGTTGGGAAAGAGAAGAAGAGTGAGAAGTTAGAGCTTGTACATTCAAATGTATGGGGACTGGCTCAGATATCATCTCTTGATGGCTCTTGTTATTATGTTATTTTTATTGATGAATCAACTAGAAAAACATGGGTATATTTCCTAAAACAAAAATCAAATGTTTTTGAAACTTTTAAGAAATGGAAAGCTTTGGTTGAGAATGAGACAGGAAAAAAGTTGAAGTGTCCTAGATCGGATAATGGAGGTGAGTATTTTAGCAAAGAATTTGAACATTACTGATCCTTAAATGGGATTCAAAAGTAGAAGATAGTTCTAGGAATTCCACAGGAAAATGGTGTGTCAGAGAGAATGAATATGACTATCATGGAATGCACGAGGAGCATGAGATTGCATGCTGGATTGCCCTTACATTTTTGGACAGATGTTGTACATACTGTTGTCTATTTGATAAATAGAGGACCTTCAACCCCTTTGGATGGTGGTATTCTAGAGAAGGCATGGACTGGTAAAAAGGTAAATTATTCTTTTCTAAAAACTTTTGGTTGCGAAGCTTTTGTCCATGTTGATAAAGAAAATAGAACCAAGCTTGATGCTAAATCTCAGAAATGTACCTTCATTGGATATGGGATAGATGATTATGGCTATCGGTTATGGGATTTTGAAAATAAGAAAATAATTAGAAGTAGAGATGTTATATTCAATGAGAAGATTATGTATAAAGAACAGATGCAGGAAAAGAAGCATGAATAGGACAAACAAGAATATGTGGTGTTGGATGAGATTCCTGAAAATGAAATGCCATAGGTACCTGATGCTCAGCAACAACAGATTGTCCCACAAACTCCTGCAAGTGTTAGACATTCTACAAGGACAAGTAGACCCCTTGAAATATTTTCTCCTTCTTTGTATTCTATTTTATTAACAGATTCTGGTGAACCAGAAGAATATGAAGAAGCAATGCAGGTAGATGCCAAACAACAGTGGGAGCTAGGCATGAAAGAGGAGATTGACTCCTTGATGAAAAATAAGACTTGGGACTTAGTCCCTTTACCTGCAAAAAAAAGAGCCTTGCCTAACAAATGAGTTTATCAGATGAAGGAAGAGCAAGGAGGTCAGAAAAGATATAAGGCCAGACTTGTGGTTAAAGGTTTTGCACAGAAAAAGGGTATAGATTATGATGAAATATTTTCTTCAGTTGTAAAAATGACTTCAATTAGAATTGCACTTAGTCTTGTGGTTGCAGATGATTTACATCTTGAACAATTAGATGTCAAAACAGCTTTTCTCCATGGAGATTTGGAGGTGGAAATTTACATGTTGCAACCATAGGGATATGAGGTCAAAGGTAAGGAGAACTTGGTGTGCAAGTTGAAGAAAAGTCTGTATGGCCTAAAGCAAGCACCCCAACAATGGTATTTAAAATTTGATAGTTTCATGGCTAAACATGGTTATCATAGATGTCATTCTAATCATTATGTATATTTTAAGGGATTTGATAATGGCAGTTATATTATCCTGTTGCTTTATGTTGATGACATGCTTGTTGCTGGGTCTAACATGCAACATATAAATGATCTTAAACAGAAATTAGCCAGGTCATTTGCTATGAAGGATTTGGGTGCACCTAAGCAAATTCTCGGTATGAAGATTACACAGGATAGGAAAAATAGAACCTTGAATTTGTCCCAAAGTGAGTATATAAAGAAGGTGTTGAAAAGATTTAACATGCAGGATGCAAAAGCAATTAGTACACCTTTGGCTAGTCATTTCAAATTGAATAAGGAGATGTGCCCAAAGGCACAAGAAGATGTTAATAAAATGTCTAACATCCCATATTCATTAGCTATTGGCAGTTTGATGTATGTAATGGTATGCACAAGGCCAGATATTGCACATGCAGTGGGAGTTGTGAGCAGGTTTATGAGTAATCCGGGTATAGAACATTGGAATGCTATGAAATGGATTCTTTGGTATTTGAAAGGAACTGCTATGAAGGCATTATGTTTCAAAGGATCTAATGCTGCTCTGAGTGGATTTGTTGACTCTAATCTGGTGGGTAATATTGATTCATGGAGGAGTACTATAGGGTATGTTTTTACTATAGGGGGAACTGCAGTTTATTGGATTTTTAGGCTGCAAAAGGTTGTTGTACTTTCAACCACTGAAGCTGAGTATGTTGCTGCCACAAAAGCCAACAAGGAGATGATTTGGTTGCAATGTTTTCTGGAGGAATTGGGTCAGACACAAGAGGATAGCCCATTGTATACTAATAGCCAAAGTGCCATTCATCTTGCAAAGAACTCTACTTTTCATTCAAGGACAAAGCACATTCAGCTCAGGTACCACTTCATCCAGACTATTTTGGAGGAGGGTCAGTTACGGCTTGAGAAGATTCACACAAGTGAGAATCCTCCTGATATGTTCACGAAGGTAGTTCCAAAGGAGAAGTTGAATTCTTCATCAATTTCTATTGGTCTTCTTGATTGATAATTGTGGAATTTATACCAGTCAAGTCCTAGTGTTTTATCCAGTGGATGCTGCATGTACAGTGGTGTCGTGTAGTATCAGTCTCCAAGTGGGAGATTGTTCGGTGTGGAGCCTGATCAGTCTCCAAGTGGGAGATTATTGAAACGTTTTGATTGATCAGCAAAGTACTATACACTCAGCATGTATCCTCATCGGGGTCCGGGGTTGGGCCGACAGCCCCTAAGAAAAGTGGGGGTTCAGGGGCGAGAGCCCTCGAGAAATTTTTTTTGCCATTTTTAGTTGATGAAAACCGACATTGTAATAAAACCCTAAAAAGGTTGACCTTGTTTGTTGCCCTAAAAATGCATGTTATAAGTAGCTGGGATGCTTAAGGCATTATAAGGTTGATGTACTATTTTTGCTGGATAATAAGAAAGATTGGACGACTGTGTATGGTGGATGTAACCCATCCTAGGTGAACCACATTAAATCTCTGTGTTATTCGTGTCATGTTTTATTTCTTTATCTTTTGTATTTAAATTTGCATATAATTGTTAGTTCATATTTGCTTTGAATCTACTTGAAACCCTAATAGTAATCCTCTCAAGGAGTGAATGGAATGATGCTAGATGTGGAAGAAGGAGACATATGAGCCAAAGGCTTTGTATTCCTAATAGTATCAATGTAATCCCTAAAAACATGAGGCAAGACTTCCTCAAGTATTTCCAATTCATGCTCCACAAGTTTTTTGGCAAACTCCAAGGGGTCTTCAATCTTTTGTAGCACGTTCTCATCCATTTTCCTTCTATAAAACTTCCATTTATAAGCTTGTATTGCTTTCTCAAACTTTATTCACTTCACTCTGGCCTCTTCTCTGCCAATGTTCTTAATGGGGTCATCTGGTAGGTAAGATTTATGGTCTCCATCCTTTAGCTTTTGTGATGACCAGGCTATCCTTATGTATCCTTCAAGATTGAAATTAGGCCTTGCATCCCCCGTAGCCATGCCATAATAATCCAATTTTGTCTGCAGCAGGCCATAACTCTTTGAACTTTTCACAATAAAATCTGAAAATACTAACAACCTAGGTACAATTGATTGTTTTCCATGGCTTGTTAGATGTTCTATACTCACTATTGACAGCTGCCTCACAATTTCCAAACAAGCCACTCTGTTAGGGACTGTAAGTGGTAGTAAGTATGGTCTCCCTTTGAACCTGTATACCTTGACTTGTGTGTAGTCTGAAAAACAATACCAATCTCCCCAATTGTGTTCAATTGAGGGATCTTCAGCAAAATATTTTGGTCTTAGGAATCTTTGAACCTCTGGTGCAAGGGCATGATAGCACGGGCATCCCAACAGTCTATATAATGGCTTGACAAAGAACTCCTCAAAATGCCAATATTGATTATTCACATACCTCTGGTCCCATGAAGAAACCCATAGTTGCATTGGTTCTCATTCTAGCATTGTCATATGTCCTGACACATAACTCTTCTGGCCATAACCCTTCATCTTGGCCCACATACAATAGCTTATGTATAAGTAAGGAATAATGCTTGAAATGAACATTGATGACATCCCCCTTTAACTTTTCTAACCCATGATTCAAAACCTCAACCAAATAAGAAGAAAAATCAAAGAAGCGGGGGTCCTTAGACTGCAAATCGACACAAATGACCATGGCTGCAATATCCATCAAAGGATGGGCTTTTATCCCTAGCACTTGGACAACATAGTGATAGGTATACTTGAAATATGGATGGAAAGAGTTGACATCATAGGGAGCTTTGTCATCTTGACCTAGTGGCCCTAAGGACCCTGCATTCCTAGGTCTATGTATAGGGAGTCTCCACATTTTGTAAATGTGCTCTAGGTTAAAATATTCACTTGTTAAATTCTTGAGGTCAATCAATTCTTCAAATCCCCAATCCAACTCGAACACAGTGTCAATAACCTCCTTTGTGATTGCAAGAATTGGCTCATCCATGTAGTTATATATGGTCCTGGTTTTAGGGTCATAATTGTTTGCCAATGCCTTCATGAGCTCCACATTCACGAATACATTAGCCACAGCTAACCTTTCTAAGTTCAATCGCCATAAATTGTTGATAGGTTGAGGGGCAACTCTTCTGTTGTACCCATATATGAATAATTCATACCCTCTCAACTCTGTCCATATGTCTCCAAGATCCTCAAACTGGTCCTCGAGGAAATTCCTCATCAACTCTAATCTTCTTGGACCTCAAACTAGATGATGGGCACTGGTCAATCAGGTCTTGGGCCAAAGAACACCCTTCCCTTTTTTTGTCTTTTAGGTTTTTCTTCTGCAGCGATAGGTTCTTTTCCCTTTCTGGTCTTATTAGTTTTAGATGATGATTCCATTTGAATTTTGAAAAAGAGGTCTGTGTGCAAACAACTTACTTGGAATTATTGAGCTTTATCTATGAATTCACCCAATTCTTGCTTTCAGTTCATCGCCTGTGAATTCCTTAATGTTGTGCCCTTTGATGGTTGATCCACTACTTATGGCGTATTTAATCAATTAGTAATGGCGCTTTGGACAACGATCACTCGAGCACACATTTGAATTTAATAATGATGTGACCTTCCCTGGGATTTGTTTATGATTTTCACGGCAATCAATAATCATTTCAATGAGGATATGTCTTTCGATCATTTGGTTCTTTAGTCCATCGATCTCTTTGTTTCTATAGACAAAACTTTTGTTTCGAATATTACTTCGATCAACTATTTTTTCCCTTCATTGAAATACTATATTCGATTAGTATGGCTGTCTCCTCATCGAAACATATCTGATATGCATCGGGTCTTATGTTGTAGAAACCTTGGGCTTCAGTGTCCTTTATTTTTCCATTGAAATACTTCTTTCATCGATATCACTATGCCCTATCAAGGAAAGAGTCTATTATCTCACCGAAGCTTTTCTTTATTTTCCTTTATCATTCTTCACTGATAAAGTTACATCGGCAAAACCATGCATATCGAGAACATGCCTTTTAACCTCATTGAAACCTATACCCTCATCAATATCTTTTATCAATGTAGCTTCCTTTTGTCTAATCGATATTATTCTTTCGATGAAAACACTCCTTTCGGTGGGTCCTTTTTATGTTGCACCGATGATCGTTTGTCAGATTTTCGACAAATTTTCATTAGAGTGTCGACAAAATCCACCATCGAAAACTCAGTGTCGGATTGGTCAATGATGCCATGCCTATCAGAAATTCGACAATCCAATGGAGTCTGCCGATAGTCAAAGAAGTCATCGGTCGAAAGCTTGGTATTCATCGTAATTCCAACGATGATCATTTAAAAAAAAAATAATAATTATCATCGATATAAAAGAGCCATTGAAGGAAGGAAACACCGAAAGGACTCATCGAAGATAATAACTTCATCGACAAAAGATATCAAAGAAAGCAGAGAGGGTCTTCATCGATGGGAAAATTTCTTGAGGAAATAATACTATCGGTACAACATAAAAAGTACTCACCGAAAGGAGTTTTTTCATCGAAAGAATAATATCGTATCCTTATTGATATCTTTTATCGATGTAGCTTCTTTTTATCTGATCAATATTATTCTTTCGATGAAAACGCTCCTTTCGGTGGGTCATTTTTATGTTTCACTGATAGTATTATTTCCTCAAGAACTTTTCCCATCGATGAAGACCCTCTCTACTTTCTTTGATATCTTTTTTTGATGAAGTTATTATCTTCGGTGAGTCCTTTCGGTGTTTCCTTCCTTCAATGGCTCTTTTATATCGATGATAATTATTATTATTTTTTTTAAATGATCATCGTCGGAATTACGATGAATACCAAGCTTTCGACTGACGACTTCTTTGACCGTCGGCAGACTCCATTAGATTGTCGAATTTCTGACAGGCATGGCATCGTTGACCAATCCGGCGCTGAGTTTTTGACGGTGGATTTTGTCGACACTCTAATGAAAATTTGTCAAAAATCTGACAAACGGTCATCGGAAATCACCTCCAAATGTACTAGTGTATATTATATGTATATACACATTATATATACAATATCATATTATACACACTCCCAAAATTTAAACAAACTTAGCGCGTACACACTATTTATAGTAAAAATATTGCGTATGCTCTTTTTATAGAAAAAATAGCACGTACGCGCTTTTTATAGTTAAGATAGAGCGTACGCGCTTCTTACACCATAAGTACCCTGTACCCACTTTTTATACCATAGGCACCCTATACACGCTTTTGACTGTTTAGGCTTGGAAATAGGCCTGGATGACAAAGCTACGGTTTGAAAGTTTGATTTCCTTCCATTTCCCTCCTTTTTGACATGTTTTATTTTATCAACTTGGTTTCTTGACTTTTTCATCATCAGGTTTACACTTCATCTAGTGGGTATTTCTAATATTGCCACCATATTTATCCCATCTTCTGAGCTTTCTAGCCATATAATTTTTTAAAATTTGAACAACAATAACATATTATTATTGAATTTGTTTTATTGGTATCTCCATAGTTCTCACAGACATACATGCACCATTGTTTTAATAAATTTTGATATACTTATCCAAATTTAAAAAAACTTTATATATTATTGTAGTGCACTTGATTCTTTACAATTTAAAAAAAAATATTGCATTTTCAATTTTTTAGTGCAACTTATGCTTCACGCACGAATAGGTACCTAATTTTCAGGATGTGCTTGATTGGAAAAATCATAAATAAAAATACTCAACAAAAAAATACACATCTTCTAGTGCTCACTCTTAACTATCTTTCCACCAAAGGATTTGTTAAAATACTAAATCTAACTATGACTTTTTTGATGCGCACGTCAGACACTATGTTATGTTTTTTTGAAAAAATCAAGGTTTGTTTTTCATGGGTAGAGTATTTGACCTCCTTAATCTTATCCAGTTTTGAAAAAGTTTAGTAGTTTGGAACCTAGATTCAGAGTACTACAATATTTGTTCTTTGATTATTTTCATATCTTGAGTGGATGACTTTCAAATTTTGCCTCCAAGTTCAAGTTCACCTGATTTGAGAAAAAAACTGTCCAGTTATACCCCCTTTTTGACCACCATCTTTGTGCACTTACCCACACACTTTGTTCAACTTTTTTTTGCATCACCCAACATTCTAGAAAATATAGACAACCACAATTTCATAGCATATTTAAGTCCACAAAATAACTTCACATAGTCCTCCCTTTGCTTTTGTCTCTCGACCAATCGGGAATGAAGATCCCAAGCCTTAGATCTCATGACACCACTTGCATCTTTGTAAATATTGAAAGACATGGCCAACTTTGTAAGTTGAGGCTCAATAGAGTCTTATCTCATCTTTGAATTGCTTCGTAGTTGTATGCCATATAAGACAATATCTGTATAGATGAGATATAGTATCCAATATTTTCCTGAAATTAATCAAATTCAATTTGAGATTATGGTGTGCCTCTAGGCACCTTTTAGTCATCTTCTCCACTACATTGTTTTTAGTGATAGGTTCGTTGGATTCACTTTATTCTTCAACGACTATGGCCATCCTCTCTATCAATAATTCTATTAGTACCTCTGGGAGAACATATGCAACATTCAAAGGAACAAGATTGTTCAAGAGAAAATAAGTAGCACAAGCTTGTTCAATTGTATCTTGATCATAGGATGAAATAGTGAGATAGAATTCACTGATTCTTTTCAAACCATCAAGCTTTGAGAGCATCTCAAGAACTCTATTTTCATAAAATATTCATTTAGGGGATGCAATTACCAATTCCCTGACTGAAGTACTCTTCTAAATATTAGCCTTCTCCAAATCTTCATCATCACTCTCTACTATAATAGCTTATGCAGATCTCTTTGCAATTATTTTACCTTTTGACACTTTAGAGGAAGAAGAAGATGCTTCATTAGCTTATCTCTTCATTTTCTTTCCTTTTGGCACCAATGTAGTCACGATAGGTCTTATTCCACCAAAATTACCCATAATCTCTTCAAAAATTCCAAATCTTTTTGCATTCACATCCTTAGGCATCTTAAGGAAAATTTTCATAATGTCCATACACTCATCTTGCAATACCTCATAAGTAAGTTTGTCAACCGATGAAGTTATAAGGATAATAGCCTCAATAAAATGGTTGTCTACATCCACTAGGAAAGCAATATCCTCTTTGTACCACTCAAAACTCTTTCAAAGAATCTGATTCCTCAAAATCAACTCTTTCTAAATATCTAGAAAGAATTTATGACATAAAGAATCACAATCATTCAAATTATCCAAATATCCTTTTATCTAAACACAAATGGAAACATCTCTTCTCCAAGATATATTGTTCATTCTAGGCAAAGCATTAATAAAGTAAAATACTAAACACACAATGAGTGATCCATATCGGAAGGGATAAAGGTCAATCTTCATCAGTCAAAGATTATCCAATAATTTACACACCTTAATAATTTGCACAGATCATAGTCAACATTCTCCTTTACCATCTTATAAGCTATATACACTATAGTAGAAGAATTGAACCTTCTTGATTTCTATAGTACACTTTGTATGAAATGCCCATGTTTGCATAGCTAAGCTAGGTCATTAGTAGTGTCAATTCATAGGGCTCTTTTATCAAACACAACACCAGTTAGCTTGTTCACTTCATCATTCTTAACAGATTTCAAAGTAGGTATGGTTTCGAATGAACATAAACCAATTAAATCACTTAGGGCCAATTTCAAAATTTTATATGGTTGATCTAGCCACAAACAATCCTCATTAATTCTTTTCAAAACTATCCTTATAATCTCCTCAACATGAAAAATAGGAAACTCACTCCATGCATCCAAACCCTTCTACCCCAGAATAGCATACTCATCCTTAAATCCTTGTTCGCCATCTACTAGATGAGTTCTCTTGAAATCCCTAAGCTTTCTATGCTCATATTCTTCCAAAGGGACATGAATATAATTGAAAATATCTTCCTTACATACCACATTATCAAGAATAGCATAAAATGCTCCAATTTGATTGTTTGACACCGAAATAAATGGTTTGAATTCTAAACTTGGTCTAGCCTTTTAGTTATTACCAATAATTTTAGGATTTACCATCTAAGAAAGATTAAAACAAGAGAAATACCTTGACCAATTCTTCTCCACTTCTCCTTGCGCTCTACTACCTTTCGATCACATTTGCACAAATGACTTTTGAATAGGCAAATATATAATTGTCAATTAGGGATTTTTCAAAATCCTGATACTTTGTACACTTGCAATTGCCAAGAATATTTTGAAACACAAAAGTTTCTTAAAATACATTGGAAAACACTTCCACACATTCGTAGTGCTAAGAGCAACCCAACACCAATCTAAGATGGGATGAAAGATATGCTTTTGAGATCTCCCCCTTAGACACAATTGTTTGAGCTAATTACTGGAAGAAAGGTGTCCACCCACAGAAGGTTTGGATCCATCCTCAATATTTCCTTCAGTCTCAACATCTCACTTATTCACCCATTTCATCTCCATCTTCTCCTTTTCCTTATTGATGTCAATTTTCCTCTTTGAACCATTAGATGGTTTTGTTCTACTTATACAATTTCTTGCATTATGATGCATCTTGTTACAATTGTGTCATACCGAACCTTTCTGAGGTTTCCTACTATTCATCTTAATGTTTCCAAATTTTTTGTTTCCAAATTTTTTGTTTCCAATGTGTCCATGTGTTTTGCAAGAATAACATATTCTATTAAAAGTATGAACTTAATTCAAATTTCGGTATTCATTCATCATTACTCTACTTTTGCATTTAGTAGTCTTATTACCAATCTTGTTGCAAGAAAAAAGTCTCATACCAATTGACTAATTTCTATTCTGACTTTTGTATTCACTAGCTCTATGTTCAAATCCATTACAAGTAAAACAATTACCATTAAAAAAATCTTGAATACCTGATAGGAGCAGGTCCATACATTTCTTGAATTCCTAAATCTCTAGTTATTTTAAACTTTATCGTTAACCTTGTCTTTTCCTTTTTCCTATCCCAAGCATTCACCTTCCTTAAAGCCAAGTCCACTTTTATCTTTATTGTCTCTGATATTTTAGAACAACATGCAATTTTTCACTGCCACCTTTGAGCTTTAACCCATTATCAATTTGGTCTTTTGCAATTTTCAGTCCCTCCTTGAGTTTGACAAATTCATCAATAAGATTTGCACATTCCCTGGTCTTCTCATCGAGATTAGTTTCAAATTCATCAATAACCTTCTTTCCCCTATCCAACAAAGTTCTTAAAAAAAAATCTTTTCAACTACCTTCTTATGTTTTTCTCTCCTATCATCTAGATCTACCAAAGCTAATCTCAGTTTTCCTTCCATGTCAACTATACCATCCACACTGTTCCATCCATTCCGATCCATATCATCCATGTCATTCAATTCTTCTTCAAACATAGTGTTCAAAATCCAAGATCTACCTCATTGGTTTAGCTGACTCTTCAAGAACTAGAGCTTTAATACCAATTGTTGAACACTACCGAAGGCTAAGAGGGGGGGTGAATCAACATTAATAAAATATCACCAAATTATTGTGATTCTATATTCATCATTTATCAACATTAATGAGATAAAACTAAATTGTAGTAACAATAAAAACATCCACATAATGACATTACATTTTTATGTGGAAAACCCAAACTGGAAAAACCATAGTAAGAATTAAACTCGCAATATATAGTAATAGTTTTACAATAGACAAGACTTCCTACCAAAAAGAGCTTACTAATCTGTACTTCCAGATTGAGACATACAACCTCAGGCAAGATATAAAAGAGAGACTTTCTCAACTAAAGATCACTTCTCTAGAGAAAGATACAAAACTGGAAAAACAACTATTAGAATGAGGGTAATAGTTCTCTAAATATACTCATATGTCTGCTATGTACACCTCCAAATCACTATTCTTACTTACTTCACATCTATTAGTCATCTATCCATCTGGCACTCATGTTACTTCTTCTTTTCTTATTCCATTATCATATCCATGTCTGTCATAGCCAATATATACCAATCAGATCCAAAAACAATTACCACTAGGCTGACAAAAGATGTATGTAATGTGTATATAGCATCGACCCAAAAATATATTATCCCGAAGGTAAAAAGGATATGTACCAAGTCGACACTCCTTCCAACTAATATCAAAAACATTTTATACCCAACTACTCAAACCAAAAAGCATAAACTGGTACAAAAATGTATTCTAGTCCATGATAAGTTTCTCCAAATCAATCAACAAAAGTTCTTCTGGACTAGGTGAAGAACGCCAAACCTCTGAAAAACGTGCTAACACATATTTTCATATCTTCTGATTTGTAAATAATTCTATATCATAATATCAAGAGAGCAAATATTCATACCACCATCTACACATCAATTGATCCTATCCAAAATCCAGATGACCAATAACAATCAGGGCAATATGATATTGAAAGAGGTTTGACATCAATGACAACAATGGCATCCATATGTGTAATAGGCTGAAGGATAGTTGGACAAGGAGGATGAGTTTTATATCATGGACATCTTCAAATTCTATAGAGTCATTTGTATTGGTTTATTTGTGGTTGAATGAGTAAGCAATCTTTGGAGAAGGATGGCTATGCATGGAGCATTGAAAATAATACAACAATGTTGGAGAAGTATGACAATGGTTCTAGAATGATTGTGGAAGAAGCAAAAGAAAATATTAGAGGGAGATAAGATTTGATTCATGATCTCATGTGCATGAGCACATGCTTAATTTGTTCCCCTAGGGAGTCTGATGCAGGGGCATCAAGTTATTCTCTTTAATTTTATTTATTTATTTCATTTTAGGCTTATTGGTAGGAATCAGCTAGGTAAAGGCATATCCTCTCGCCATACGAGCAAGAAATTGGATAGTCGATATAGTTTCCTTTGGTAGGATGAAGTGAATGTTGAGGACGATTGGAAGATTAATTGTCAACACAAATGAAGTGGAATATTTTGGAGGTATTTAAAGGGATAAATAAAACAATTAGTTATAAGGAGGTTGTAGGCAAGCACTGCAGAGGTGGTGTCATTGGGTGACAAAAGAGACCATACAAGTTGAAAAAAAGAAAGACTGATCAATAGAGCCATATCTAGGAGACCACTATTCCACCTTTGAATTGTTGATGAAGGAATGGGAGACAATGAGTGTGGGCAGTGCAAGAAGGTGAGTATGCATGTGGTTGTTAAAAAGATCATGCGGTTGCATAAAATTAAATGTGAATGTAATGCCCACCAAGAAACTATAGAATTAAGTCAACTAATAGCCATTATAAACAACATAGAGATAAAAAAATAATAAGAAATAAGTATAAATACATTTAACTACAAGGAACACATCATCTTAAGTGCACTAGCAGAAATTAAAGATACAACATCCCATTATTCTTAAGGAATAACATACATTTAAACTTACATATTTACATAACACTAAATGCAAATAGAAATAAACTCTAACATCTAACTTACATCCTCTAAGGTTCTTATTGTCATTACTAATAAAGCAACAACTAAATGATACCTAAGATATATCCTACTAAAACTGTTACCCACAACATAGGAAAGATGCCATTCAAACCATATAATTCTAATTATGAGATATAGCTTACCTAACACTACTAAGTTACTACATTCATTTTATTTCACCAATATCTAGTTGTTCTTAAACTATTAAAACATTCAACATGATAGAATCTATCCATTCCCATAACGTAGCCAACATCAATTCCATATAGAATGAACATATGAAAACATCATTACATTACATTATACCCCTCATACATGGAATATATTATGGATATAAGTCAATCATTACAAATAAATTGTCATGATACAATGTTCACATTAATTATATACAAATACAAGTTCATAGATAAATCTTTATATATAATAGAGATTACATCCCAATCACAAATCCATAACACTAGACACTGAAGAGAAGTAGTAATATCCATCACACACATAAACATCCAGTAAGGAAAATCCCAATAGAATAAGGTGTCAAATCATCTGACCACATGGAACCAAAATGGTCCACCCCTTGTGTTTCAGAGAATGACACAAGACTCCACACACACACTAAACCTAGGTTGACACCTAAACATCCAAGGGAAATACAAACATATACAAGAACAAACACAAAAAAGAATTGAAACACAACAAGGAATAGGCTCAATGACAAACTCACCATAGGCTTCTACACAAAACAAAGGCTAAGGTAGTAGGACACATATAGGGAAGAGTGTCATCACATGCCATCGACATGGGTTTTCCTAGTAGTTCGAACCTCTTCAAAACTCCAGACCCCAGTGCCCACTGATGTGCATATGAAACTAACTAAACCTTTCATGAAGATAAGGGAATCAATCTACCATACATGCCTTCTTAATCTCATCCTAAGTCTAAACAAGAACTCTAGGCCATGAGTGAGGCACCAACAATTATCTTATCTTATTAATGCATGAAAACCCAACCCAAAGATTTATATTAATGTTATCACTTGATTAACCAACTCTCAATGAGATTTTTGAGCAGACACTTGCAGGCCCCAACACCCACTCAGAAGCCACTCCCCCTAATATGCTCCTAAAACCTAGGGTACAACAAAAGAACCACAACAATAACATAACAACCATGTCTCACATAATGAATCATCATATTCATGTCCCATAAGAAATGACCTAATAATTCCACAAGAAACTTTATACATTGAATCCATATCAAAATCTAATCCACATTATCAAATTTGATCATAATCACTTCTAAACCATAAGCCATATTTCAATAAGCTCATACAATAATCCAAATGTGGAACCAATAATCTTAATAGCATGGTAAAAAAATCTCTCTCAAAGCCAAAACACAACATGAATCAAAATCTTCAAAACCAAAGAAATCAAAACTAGAAAATATCACAGGTAATCATAGAAATCTCAAAAAAAAGCCTCTGGTTAAACACAAATTTAGAAAATCAATTGGGAAAGTCAAAACATCAGAACAATGCCTTTATAGAAAACTCTGGTGCATTCACATATAATGTTGGTGCCTTTACAAAATCCATTAGCACCTTTGTGACTCAGAACAATGCGTACAAAACATGAAGTGACATATATAGCACATAAAATAGAATATCCCTTGCATAAATTAGAATACTGCATACACCAAATAGATTGACACATAGATAATTAGAATAGCGCATTTGTTAACCAAATTAGTGCCTATGACACATTAAGTAGTGCATTCAACACTCGTTTGAGTGCATACAATGTAGAGAGAAAAAAATATGACTCAAAAATAAGTAAAATCTAATGATTAACTTAGAGAAGAATTGAAAGAAAAATCCGACACCAAGGGTAAATCCAAAAAATGTTTAACAAGTGTGCATAACTTAACAATTCATGGAACAGGAAACAAAGTCCAAAGTCTCCCATCACCAATACTACTTGACACAAAGGAAGTCCAAAACACCATATTTATTTAATAGCTAAAATACTAAGGGCTTAAACCCAACATTTCTAGATTACACAAATGACATTCTCCAAACACACTCAGCATCCAAAGGTACAATAACCATAATCATTTTATCACATTACAAGCATAAAGGAGAAAAGACACATAATTCTAGACTCCTTGAAAGAGAATTTTCCATACACACAGAAACATTCATTTTCCTTTCACAAGCATAGTGCATACAATCTTTTCCTTCAACACAAAATGCATAAAAAAAATCAGATCAGAACCATCGACCTCAAAAATTGAAGAATGGAAAAATTGAAACCGACAAAAGATGCATAATAAGTTGAAAATGGCTCAAACGATCCACAACCCAAGTCATTCACAACAAAAATTTTTTTTGAACAGAAGCTCCAATCACTCGAACAAAACACAGAAAATATCCTCCCATCCAAAATCCAAAAATCAAATCCAAAACTCTTCTAAAAAATTTCACGACAGACCCATTTCCAACAAAATTGCATAATAATAATGATAAATCATCACAATAGTCCCCCTAATGATGATGATGATAATAATAATAATAATTATTATTATTATAACAACCCTTCTCAAAATTCGAGAGAAAATAAATTAAATTAAATAATAATCATCAATTGCAATCCTCTGAGACCAATAATAAAAGGGGGTATGTAAACAAATAATAAACCAACATATAATTAACAATAAATAAATCAACAAATAAACTAATAAATAAATAAATAACAAATAATTAAATAATCAAAACAATAAATAATTAAATAAACAATAAACAAATAAACAATAAATAAGTAAATAATAAAAATGCACAAATAAACATAAATACTCAACTAATATAATTCCACAAATAATCATTAATTTATTATAAGCTCCCAATAAATAAATATATATTTATATTTATTCATACCTACAATCATTTAATAATTTGCACCAATGAATTGTATATAATAATTAATTAACTAATTTCCACAACTCCAAATAACCAATAAGATAAATAATCAAATTCATATATAATCATAAATGCTCTAATAATATAATTTAAACTCAATACCAATAATATATCCCACATACATATAAAATATTATAGATAAATAATCTTTCAAAATACATATAAGATATAATAGATAAATAAATAAACCTCCATGCATAATAATAAATGCTAAATATTATAATCCACAAAATAATACTAATACCATAATAATATAGGACTTGTAATATTACCACATGAATAATTAATTACTCACTCGCAAGGCTAAGCATGATAATATATTTATTAGCCACCACAACATCGAATCAACAAATAGAATACACCAACTAAGACCCACATAGAACCCAACAAGACAATGTTAGGATTCCCAAAGATACTAAGAGGGCAGGGTAGCGGGGGGGGGGGGGGAGGGGGGGGGGTGTGAATCAGTATCTAACCGGTTATAGAATTTACTTGATTTAAAACATGTAAAACATATCAATACAGTATACTGGTAAACTAGAAATAATGCAACAAACAAAGATAACAACAACCATATGAAAAACACACCATAACACAGTAGTTTAATGAGGAAACCCGATGTGGGAAAAACCTTGGTGGGATTTGTGACCCACAATATTCGCTTACTGGCCAATAAGTGAATATTACTCTTACAATAGGGGCTTGCACATGTAGGAAGGCCAAGTGCCTAGAGCTCACTACTCAAATAAGAAGTCACACTGACTTACAAAATGGATTATACAAATTCAATGTCTTGTACTGCTTCAAATTAGCATCTGCTATGCCAGATCCAGTACCGGTTTTAGCTTTGTTTCATACATAAACCCTTAACCTATAATTCGCATATTAGGTCTGCCTTATTTCGCCTATATCACTATTGCAAAATGTTGTACAATGATCTCATACATATATGAGTCATATTACAACTTGCCATGTCGGCTTACAATTATTTTACAATTAATTATGAAATACATTATAAACAAAATTCCTGTCAGCCAGGGTGTCGGTATCCTTCCTTTGTCTATCACTGTCTTGTGTGTTGGTATAGAGTGTCGTTGCCAGTGCCGGTATATTGTCTTGCCGGTATCATATGATTGCAAGGTTGCCATCAGTGACAAAACCTTCAATCACCTACAATATCTCATTGGAGTGTGCATTTGCCAACAATCTCCCCCTTTGGCCTTGATGGCAACACTCATGAGAAAAATCCAAAAAGTGTCATCCAAAAATTAGTCTACCAGAATTGTCTTACAAAAAAATATGAGCTCCCCCTGAGTTGATGAGCCATTTGCTAATCATTTTTCTCATAGCCTCTACTCCCCCTTTGACATCAATGACAAAGGTTGTCATTCGCTGTCAGTAGAGTCTTGCCTGGTTTCTTGTAACTGGTGGGTTAAGCTCTGAAAAATATCTGTCAAAATTGAAATGATTTTGTTGCTGAATGTTTTATTATCTTTTATAGTCTCATGGGTTCTCTGCACTGTACTGGTGAATATGTGCATTTTCTCTTCTGGTGTCTTTAGTCTAGGAACCAGAGCCTCAAATATTTCTTTTCTCAAAGAAATAAGATACTCTAATCTTGGACTAAGTCGACATTTTAAGTCCTTTTCTTTGTCCCTTATTCTTTGTTTTTCATTTTCCAATTTCCTGATTTTCTCTTCTTACTTTGCAATTTTTCTTTTCTAATTCCAAAAATGAATCTGATGTCCCAATCAGATTGTCAGCAATATTATTAATCTTATCCTATGTCTTTCTGATTTCTTTGTCAAGATCTTCTGTTAATACATCCATTTTGCATGTATCCCTGTATAGTTTCTTGAAGTCAAAAATGATTTCATTGAGTTCTAGTGTATCCTCAAAGAATTTTTCTTTTTCCTTTATCAATCACTCCTTAAATGTATCCTCATTTATTTTGTCCAGTGTTATTAGATTACCGGTTATATATTTAGACAATGTGTCTAATTGGTTCAAAGAATCTTTATTGTCTATGTTACACTTTGGAGCTATCATCTTCAAAATTGGTATGGTGTCATCAATAGCCTTATATGCTAGTACATTACAATCTGTTATTTTCTTAATTGAATCTAGCAGTACCTCTATCACATTTGTTGGTTTGAATTTAGACATGGAGATTTCGGATGTCTGTCCAACTAACTTCACAATTTGTAATCCTTCGGTGGTGATAATAGAATTGCTTTCCTCTTTTACTGGAGGATCAGTTTGTGTCTCCATTTCAGCTACCAAAGGTTTAGGTTTTTCAATTGTAACTGGTGGCACTGTCTTTGAATGTACTTGTGAATGAACCTATTGTTCTTCCTATTTCTTTGTGCTCTCTACTAATGGTTTCTCTGATGGTGCCTCTGATGATTTTTTAGTGGTATCCACTGCCAGTTTCTCTACTTGTGACTCTGTATTTTCTATCAGTTTCTCTATGCTTGCCCCTGAAATATTTTCAGTTGGTTGCTCAATATCAGTGCTATCAATTTTTCTTGTATCCGTTATCTGTTCAGTTTGTTGCTCATTCCCAATTTCTATGTCTCCAACTGTATCTTCAACATTTGTCTCAGCTATTGTGTCTTCTACCAGTGGCTCAGTTGCCACATCTCTTCTCTCACTTGTTTCCTTATCAACTACAGTGTTGACTTCCTATGTGTCAATATTCATTATGTACAAGACCTCAGAATCAGGATTTGTATCCTCATGTGGTGTGTCCATACTCTCTATTGCCGGTTGATTTTTAGTAGTGTCTACCGGTGGAGTATCTAGAGGCGGTGGGGGTAAGTTGTTTGTTATCTTTATACTGGGAGGTCCACCAACCTTGCCTTTTCCTTTTTCCCTATCGTTTTGGTACACCTTGAAGGTTTTAGGTTTTTGATACTCTTCATGTTTTTCTTTTTCTACTAGGAATATATCCCATGCATTTGCTTTTTCCTCTATTATTTGATTCACTCTTCTTGCCATTAGTGCTAAATGCCGGTGAGCAGTTGAAACTACTGTCTAGTTAGCCTCAGAGATCAATTGATCTATCTCATCAGGTGAGTTAACAGGATGTACAACAAGTAATTTTTCAATCTTTGTTTTCTTATCAAGCTCAACAATAGCTAATCTTCTAGCTTCGAGTCTGTTGTATAGATCTGTTGTTATTTCATCAACAACTTGCATCAAAAATTTCTTAAAAATATCTAAGTGTAATATTACACTATTCTCTACTTTCTCCTTATCATCAATGGATAGTGTGTTATACAGTTTGTTGATATTCTTCAACTTGCCGTCCTCAGTAATTTCATCCAGTAATTTATCAATAGGAGCTATAGATTGTTTTGACTTCTTCGTAGGATTCAACTTCTTTTTCTTTGGAGTTAATTTCTTTGTTGGGGGCCTTACCACCTATTGCTTTTGTCTTTTTGGTGTAGGAGAAGGTGTCAGTGAAGGTTTTCTCTTCCTCTCAACTCTCTTGAATATTGTAGGCATATCACTTTCTAAGGAAGTTCCTATTGGTGAAAGGTGTGCTTCTAGTTGGCTTACTTCTAATTCACCTTCAGTTATACCAGTTTTCTTTAGCACATCTTCTTTAATAGCTTTTACCTGCCAGGTTCCTTTTCTAACAATTGCCTCAACCTTTTTAACTCTTTTCTTTGATTGAATTTGACTTTCTATAGTTTCAGCATTGCCAAATACTTCTTCTTCTTCAGGTTCCTTAGGAGCTTCTAGGAGGGCTTTTGCATAGGTTTCTATTATGTTATCATCAGTCTCATACACCATTGCAGTGACCCAGATGGTTCTAGGAACAACTTCCTCCATCCAAATTTCATCTTTCTTGATTACAAAACAAATTTCTTTTTGCTACTTATCTACAATAGCTTGTGATAACCTTACTCTTGTTTTCATAGGAGCTTTCAAAGCATGAAAATACTCATTTAAGTTCTTTTCCCTATTCTCTCCCATGTTGTTTAGTAATACCAATAGTTGTTTTCCTACCGGTATATCATATCCAAAATATTTGGTGCCAATACCAGGTACTTGTTTGATTATATATAGCATTAGACAAATAATTAGGTTTCCAAATCTAAATGTTCCTTTCTTGTCTTTCTTTATCTTTCCCAAATTATCAATCAATTCATCTTTAAGCCATTCACATATATCTATCCTTGCATTATCATTTACCATATCATAGGTACTTTTAATGCATAGGCTAGAAACTGAGTTTAACCTATTTGGATGTGTAGTCTTGTAACCTAAGATCATACTAATAAATTTGACAATGATATCTGTTACATTATTTACCCTTAGAGACCTTTTGTCGAATGTTGCATCGGTTAGGTTTATCACAATGTCATTTGAGACCTTCTTAGTTTTGTCAGGTCTGTTGCCAGTGGAGGGTAACCCTGTCACAACCTTTACTGCTTCTTTAGTAACCTTGTGAATAGAGTCCAACCAAAAGAATTCACTATGAACCCTGGTTAGCACAATTCTTCTGATATCCTTGGGAAAATCTAGGATACTAAGGATTTCTATAAAACCTAGGGTTTCTATTATTTTGTGTTTAAGTTTGACATTTACCGATTCATCACAAACCACAGATTCATACATATTCTTAATTTCCTCATCACCTAGTTCATCAATATGATAGTGTATATACATTCTAGGGTCTTCAACATATACTAGCCCTTTAGGTATTTGAGAAAATGCACCTAAAATATCATCTTTCTTCGCAATTTTGGGAACTAGCTGAAATACGGGTCTAGGGCATTTAATAACTTCAACAATAGTAGGGTTTGCAATAAATTTAGGAGTAGATGAGGATGCCATAGCTATAAATACCTTAATTTGCCTTAGGGATGAAAGATTTGATAGAATGCTTCACTTCTTTCCTTGGAATGCCTTTGCTCAGGATTTTCACGCTCTCAAAGATTTGAATGCTTGGTGAAATGAAAATGGAGCCAAAACACTTGTTTTATAATGTTATTTTCTTCACCTTCCATATTTAATGCTTGTTGGTTAAGTCACAACTTAACTTATCTGCTGGTAAAGAAGTAATCTCAACTTCTCACCATCAATCGAGGGAATAATAGCATGTTTTACATTTAGTTCCTAAACCCTCAAGAGTATTTTCCTTCAATCAGATGAAGAGTCTCCTAATGGTGGAGTGTTACTCTATTTTGCTGGTGGAGGAGTATTCCCATCAACATTTAGTTCTGATTTTCTGATCCATTATTTTGAGAATTCTTGTTTTACGTCTTCAACCTTTTCTTTACCTTTCAAACTAGGACCTTTGTTATTTGTCGGTGAGGACTTGCTTCTACAAAATTTAGCAATTTGTCCAATCTTGTTACAGGCATAACAAGTCACATTGTTTTTTGAATTGCTTTCCCATATCCTATGCCGGTGTGTGTTCTGCATTGATTAGATAAGTGTCCAAATCTTCCACAAACATAACATCTTACATTCATTCTGCAATTTTCTGAATTATGACCAACTTTGTTGTATTTAGAACATTGACCAGTGGGTGTATTGGTGTCCTGATAATTTCTAGATGTACATTGATTTGCTCTATGACCATACTTGTTACAGTTAAAGCACTTGCCATTAAATTTATAAGCAGTAGGTCGTCTTACTGGTTTTCTATGATCATGTGTGTTTGCAATACCGGAGCTTTCACCAGCTTCAAAGCCAAGGAGCGAAGGCCATTAGTGTCACCATTTGGTTTCTGATTCTTCAGCATGTCACCAAGTTCTTCTAAGCTTTTCTAAATTTCTTCTTGTGTTGATTTGTAGTAGCCAATTCTCTTTCCAAGATTTATTTCTGTCTCATAAGTTCATTTGAGTCATTTTGTGTGTGCATCAAATCTGTCTTCAATATATCATTTTCATAACTAAGTCTTGCATTTTCATTTGCAGCATCATTCAGTCTTCTAGTCAGATCTTCTTAATTTTTCTTCCTATCTTCAATTTCTTTGCAAAATATCATAGTCATATCCTGCATCTCATTTTGTGTTGTACTTATCTCTTGTCTTAGTTTGTTTACCAGATCATTAAGAGTTTCCTTTTCATCTCCCTCTTTTTGCATCTTCTCACAAAGTTCTCTTCTTTTATTCCTTGCTATAGTGTAATTTTCTTGAAGTGCTTGAATGATATCCTGAGCAGCTTTTAGATCATCTTCAAGTTTGATATTCTTCAATTTTTCTGTATCATAGTTTGAAAGAGTTGTTTCCAATTGTTTCTTCAAGTTATCCATCTCTACCAGTTACAAGATCTTCCTCAAGTTGTTAAGCTTCTAAAAATAGAGGACCAGGCTCTGATACTAATTGTTAGGATTCCCAAAGATACTGAGAGGGGGGTGAATCAGTATCTAATCGGTTATAGAATTTACTTAATTTAAAACATGTAAAACATATCAATACTATATACTGGTAAACCAGAAATAATGCAACAAACAAAGATAACCACAACCACATGAAAAGAATGCCATAACATAGTAGTTTAATGAGGAAACCCGGTGTGGGAAAAACCTTGGTGGGATTTGTGACCCACAATATTTGCTTACTGGCCAATAAGTGAATATTACTCTTACAATAGGGGCCTGCACATGCAAGAAGGCCAAGTGCCTAGAGTTCACTGCTCAAATAAGAAGTCACACTGACTTACAAAATGGATTATACAAATCCAATGTCTTTTACTACTTCAAATTAGCATCTGCTATGCTAGATCCAGTACTGGTTTTAGCTCTGCTTCATACATAAATCCTTAACCTATAATTTGCAAATTAGGCCTACCTTATTTCGCCTATATCACTATTGCAGAATGTTGTACAATGATCGCATACATATATGAGTCATATTACAACTCGCCATGTCGACATAAAATGAATTTACAATTAATTACAAAATACATTATAAACAAAATTCTTGTTGGCTAGGGTGTCGGTATCCTTCCTTTGTCTGTCGGTGTCTTGTGTGCTGGTATAGAATCTGTCGCTGCCGGTGCTGGTATATTGTTTTGCTCATATCATATGATTGCAAGGTTGCAATCAATGACAAAACCTTCAATCACCTACAATTTCTCATTGGAGTGTGCATTTTCCAACCGACAACCAAGGCTTAAACACTAAAAATGACAAGATATTGACTAGGTTAAGAATGTGGTAAGGCCTTATGTCACCTCTGATCAACTGCCATTACGATTTAAGGAACGCTCAGACCTATGGAACCAGGTGAAGTTGATGCCTAGTACCTACATCCTATGTAATACCAAAAATATATGCACAACATATACATGAACATAAGATACACAAGCAGGTGAAAGAGAATCACAACATCACTCCTTGCTCAATTATGATAGTGTTAGTCTGCTCTTGTTTTTTTTGTCTTTTTGCATTCTTTAATTTTTCCCCTTTGCAATTTTTCTTGAACTGAACCTCTCACTTGAGCCATTTTAAGGTTCAAGGTTCAAGTTCAAGTGCGGTATGTGATGTAGCAGCTTTGCTTTAAAAAAAGGTGTTAAAGGTCTTGGTGGTCGTAGTTAATTGAACTTGAACCATGAACCTATAGAGTGGTTCAAGGTTTAAGGTTCAACATGTTAAAGCAAGTCTTGTGTAAGTCATGTTTTATAATGGGTAAGCTTCATGTTCATGTGTTTTGCACTAATAATATTGTGAACTTGAACCTTTGAACTTCTTTTCAAAGGGTTCAAGGTTCAAACTTTGAGGATTCATGACTTTGGAGATAAAGTGAACAAGTGTTAGCATATAGGGAATATTCTGGATTTAAAAGATGAACATCAAGAAAATGAATTGTGATGTGAATCTGTACTTGGGAATAATCATTCCAAATAATCATTTCAAGTAAAGGATGTGGAGGAGAAAAGACTTGTTATTAATAAACTATTAACACTTGATCTTTCCAACATGATTTGGTATGGATGAGTATGTAGTTTTCAAATCATGACAGATCATGTGACTGATATTTTAGGCCAATCCCTAAGATTTGTTTTATTTAAAACAAGTTACTTTGATTTATTATTTGCCCAATTTGGTAAGTAGAAGGTTAACGCAGGCGACATTTCTTGCTCCCGACTTTGTGAATTCTCAGTTCTGCATGAAAGGTGAGCGCAAGTTCTTCCTCTTTTCTTGTTGGTTTTCATGAATTGAAAGTGTTATTTAATACTTCATTCAGTTTAGTCAATTCTTCCTGCTCTACATTTTCTAATTGTAAAGCTAAAATGAGACCGAAAGTACCTCAAGTAGACCAGAAGTCTTGGCTAGTTAGTTCCCTGCCTGACATAGGAGATACTTTTCTACCATCAGTAGATTTAAATGAATTCCATGAAAGAATGTGAAATTTTGATAGTTCCCCTTTGATGCAAAATTTTTTAGGTAGTTGGTTGATAGAAGATGCTGCATTTCCCCCCGCTATGTCATGTCCAGAAGTAGTTTTGGAATGTATGAGTAGATATGATCCTATAGAGAGGTGTGTAAGAGATGCATAGGGTAGGTTTTGCTTGCAATTAATCGGGAGGTTGTTTATGCCGTAATGAAAATACCAGAGAGAGAGAAATACGAGGATTGGATGGTATGCAAGTCGCAAGGGATTTTGTTTGAGAAGAAGTCATATTATAGGAGTGTCATTGCAAGAAATTGGTTATTAAAATTTCAAAAGGGGGGTTCAAGACTGCCAAGCCCATTAACCCGAGAGAATATGATTCAGGAAGTAAGGGACATGTCATTTTATTACATAGAATGTGGGGAAATTAGATAGCCTCTTATTGGGAGGATTAGATGTATTTCTTTATTCAGGTCATTTTTGGTGACAAGAGATACATAGATTGGGCAGAGTTAATTGCAGAAAGAATGCATGAGGGTTTAAGTTGTTTTGGGAACAAAAAATTCTATAAGTCATCCTACCTCATATACTGTTTATCTTGTACTCGTCAATGGGTATTATGAAACTTCATAGAATGATATGAAGATATATGAATATCACTCGCATTTGCAACAACATAGGGTTACTAAAAATTATTATAAGGTTCACAATATTTTCCTGGGCAGGTTAGTATTTGAATTGAAAGGAGAAGTTCATAAGAGATTGACCGAGGAATCTATGTAGTTTTTAAATATATATGACAACTTCTATATTCAGTTCTCCAGGTTCACTTATTTGAGGGTTGGTGGCTTTGAAGGAGAACCTTGAAAATTGCTGAGATATACCTTTGACAAACAAGTATTAATTGAAGTTTGTAGGCAATTGGCTCATATAGATAAGAAATATGGGGAAGAACACCAAACATGGTTTCCTTTCCCATTGAGCTCACATACTACACTTGTAGCAGTGTCTCAGATGCTTTGAATTCGAAATTAGAGTTCAAAAGGTTCAATTTTCAGTTGTATTCCCCCCGCACTGAATTTGATACTAAAGGATTTGCAATGACACACTTTACATTTAAGGAGAATTTTTGACATGTACCTGATTTAGAAGACTTTTGGGCAGATTGTGTGGATGAGTATGAAGTTCGAAAAAGAGCTCACCTAAGACTCACAATGAAGAAAATTTGGGATTATGGTCTGAAGATAAACACTGCAAATATTGTGGATGATGAAAATGATTTTCTTGATTCCAAATTTGTTGATGATAGGCAGCTACGGGTATTACCAGAGATTGACTAGACAAAGGATGAGGAAGAACATATTCAAAATAGGACAATCTTGGTCATTCCAAGAACAAAAAAGTGGCTTAAAAAGTGAAGACGAAGCAAAAGCTCAAGGAAAGATTCAACCTCATCCACTGAGGTCTTGGTATCTAATTCTCTTGTCCCATCATGTGTTGTAGGTTCACAAAAATAGGGAAAAGGATGACAAAGAGAAAAGACAGTGCAAACTAAAGAGGAGATGACTTCTGTTAGAGTTGCCTGCTCAAGAATAAGAGGTGAAAGACATTCCTTGCCTATTGATACTATAGTAGTTGATCTTTAGATGGATGCTACTTCAATTGATCCAATCAAAGAGCAACAAGGTCTAGCGGATGAGGATAATAAGCAACAAGAACAGGGGGCCCAAAATGAAGTTACTATTATGGTAGTCAGGGATGGAAAAGAAACTAGAATTGACCTAGATAGGTCTCAAGTTCCTTCAGGACCAGTATGGTTAGAAGACATGTTAAGCAACAAGAAGAGAAATATTGTTCCAGCCTTGATTCCAGTTGAAGATATGGTGAGTAAGTCCTTGGGAAAAATTCCTAAGGCAAAGAAGTCAGAAACCATGTCAAAGATTGATTTTGATGCAAATAGTGGGAATTGGATTGCAGAGATAGAGTGTCCATTAATAGATGAGAAGACAGAGAGCCCTACAGTTCAGGACTTTGTTGTTGAAAGGATTAAAATTGGAACTGCCTCTTGAGATAAAAACATGCTTCATCTTGAAGCTTCAACAAAGAAAATCATAACCAAGACATGGAAAGATGAGAGTGATAAACATCATATGAAAGAGATGCTACAGAGGATGGTAGATTATATTGAGGCAATCAATGATATAAATCCTCAACCTTTATCACAGCTTCCAATGTCTTTTGATCCTAAGTCCCCTACAAATCAGAAGATTCTAGAACAAATACAGAAATGCAGGTTGATCATAGAATCTATGATGGAGTGGCTAGAAAGAATTCAGAAGTGTAGTGCAGAATACTTTGTTAATTTAAGAAGAGTATATAATGGGGCAATACAAGTCATGAAGGAATTGGAAGTCGAGATCATCAATTGAAAAAATGAAGAAGCTAAATGGGCACCAAAAGCTGGATAGATGTGAGAAGTACAAAATTATGGGGTAATGAAGTTTCTTGCTGAAAAACCTGTGGCAGGTTTGAATGATAGTATTTTGTATGTGTGCTAGAAGAATATTGAATGGAGAAATTCTCTGATAAAACATGCTTATGAGGACTTCACAAAATTGATAAATAAACTCCCAGAGTTAGTCACCTCCATGAGAAATGAACTCATGTGCATTGGGATAAAATGTCTGAAAGATGATGGAAGAACCCTTGAGACAGTTGAGGTTATAACTGAATCAATTAAGGATAAAATCAATTATGTGAAAGAAGCTAAGGGTTTAGTTCCAGATGACCTAAGTGTGATTGCTAAGATTGAATCACTCCTGTTGTTATGCATCAGACATATGGATAGTCACTCTGACAAAGTTGCACAGGTTCAGCAGGAAAAAGAAGTCTGGAAGCAATGAATGGCACACATGGGATTACCTCATAACAAAATCACTCAGCACTTTGCCACTGCTCATGCGGATTGGAAGAAAGAAGCAGTTACGAGAACTGCATAGTAATATTTTTCATTGATGATAGATCATTTTACTTGTTGGTTGCAAAAACTATTTTATTTTGATGTTGGTTTCACTGATTTTATGGGGTGGAAGTTTTTTGGCTTTCCATGTTTCCTGTTTTAACCATTGGCTAGGTTGTGGCTATATATCTATGTTTTTGAGACTCTAGAAACGTCTGAAAAACTATGATTTTTTGCATAGTAGACAATATTTGTGTTTTTAATTAAGGAATTGCTGGAAATTGGAATGATTGATGAATCAATATAAGTTATGGTGTTATCTTTAAATCTGGGTGTCTAATGAACAGCAATATTTCATGAGAAGTTTTCTATAAACATGATATCGTTTTATGCTCAGTCATTTCTATGTTTTCTTCAATTCATGGTTGCCATTACTTGTTAGTAGACTCATTGTGTATTGATTTGCACTGATCCCCCTTGCCCTGTGAGGCATGAGAGTATCGATCAGCCATCAGTATTGCTGAGTTTCTGCTATGCTTTGAATTTATAAAGTGAGCATGTGTGTAAATCAGAGTCTGTGAGCTCGATTAAATCTTCAAAATATTTTCTTTGTTTGAGTTTGAAAGCATTCTTTTGTGTCAATGGATGAATGCTAAAGCCTTTCTACGCTTTCTGGTAAAAAGTGTCAACATTTCATTTATGTACTAAATTCATTGCAAATTATATGAGGAGCTGCCCTCTAATGCAGAGGTTGAATTTTAATTAATTCATCCAACTGTTGGTAATTTGTTTACTTTCATAACTGGGCTTATAGGATTTACATCTCTGTTAAGAGAGAATAAATAATTTTGTTGAAAGGGACAAATTTGTTTACCATTAGATTTTTGGCGACTCTGCTGGGGAGTCGAATTATAAGACTGGTCACCTAGTTGCAAGACTAAAGTCAAAGAGACATAGTAGGCCCCAAAGAAGGGAGGGGGTAGTTGATTCTATCTTTCAGGAGTTACAAAACCTCAATTTTCAACCCACTTTTTCACCTCAAAGATGAGCAAGAAGTAGGCCTCCTTCCCCATCACCATCATCCCCTATGTCCTTAGTGTGTCAAGCTTTGACTTTGCATGGTATTGCTTTAACAAATATAATCAACCCGACTCTGCTCAATATCATATTTCCAATGGAAGTAAATAATCCTTGGGGGGTTGTTGTAGGTCCATTGAAATTAGGTTTAAATCTCAATCCCTTACCCAAAGGTTCTAGAGATGACTTGCCAAAATTTAGTGGGGAAGGAAAAATCACCATTGATGGGCACCTGAATGCATTCAATGAGGCTTGTGGGATAATAGTTGTTCAACATGAGGATGTTGCTATAAGATTGTTTGTCCAAACACTAACTGGAGTAGCATCAGACTAGTTCTATCACTTACCAAACATCATGATAACAAATTGGCAGGGTTTGAGAACAAGGTTTGAGGCAAGATTCAAAGTAGCTGAGGATGAACACTCTCTCTTGGCTCAATTGGCCCAACTAAAGAAAGATATTTTGGAGTCTATGAGGGACTTTGTAGTGAAATTTGACAAAATTGTGCATAAAATTCCTGTTACTAAAAAACCCTCTAATGATAAGTTGAAGTGTTTCTTTATAAATTCTATGCCTTCAGAAATAGGTTTCCTGATCTGCAGGCAAAGAGTTGCAGATTTGAGTGCTGCCAAAACCCTTGCAGTTGAATTGGAAGATGATATAATCATGATAGGTAAATGGAAAAGAGAAGTACAGGCTTCCCCTACCCAACCTTAAACTTCTTCTGATCCTATGATCTAAAGATTGATGAATGATGTGATCACACTTAAAAGACAATTACCTAAAGCCAGTACTCCATACCCATCTCCCTATCAAGATATACCTAGGAGAAATACAAATCAGTGTATGCGATTTGGGAATAAGGCTTTGCAATTACCCCCTGCCTAGGAGAGATTAGCAATTGAGGCACCACAACCTAAAGGGAGTATGCATGTTTTTCATCTAACTGATGAACATGAGGGTAGTTCCTGTCCTAAAATGGTGCATTATACACAATTGATGAATTCTAAAGATACCCCAAATGAGTGGAGTGAAGAAGAATATTTAAAGCAACTCGGTGACTCTGAAATCCACTTCCTAGAGTACGAGTCAGATTCAGAAAGAGGGCGTGGTATTTTGGTTACTTTAGAAGATCCTTCATGTGAAGTGCTCACAAGAAATAAACAAAATGTAAAACCTCAAGGTGCTTCTTCATCGTCTGCTATGAATTTTAAAGGTCAGGAGATGGTTTCAAAATTTCATAACAATGATCAAAAACTGCAGGAGCCTCCATTTTTAAGGTTTATTGAAAAAGAAAGTTCATTTGATATTGTAGAATTTTGCAAATATTCTCAAATCCAAATTACACCTACCGAGTACCTCAAGCTAAACCCAAAAGAGATAGATAGGCTTGTTCAGTTCATAAAAGGAAGTAATGTACTACAAGCTAATGAAAAACAATAGATAGTAAATGCCATGTTGCCCTCACACAGTGATGAGTCAGTTCACCTTGTTGTTCATGAAAAGTTGCCTAAAATAACTACTCTCCAAAAAGATGATTCTTTATCTACTCTAGAGTCAAAACCCGAACCCTTTTACATATCATTATTCATAAATGGTCATAGGTTAAATAATTGTATTATAGATTTAGGTGCGTCTGATAATATAATGCCTTCTATAGTAGCTAAAGCATTAGGGTTGTCCTTGACAAAAAAATTTGGTAGATGTTATTCTATGGATTCAAAGCAGATTCCTCTATTAGGAAAAATTAAGGATGCTCAAGTAGTTCTTGCCGCTCACCCAAGCAAAATAATTAACTTGACTATTTTGATAGCTAACATCCTAGCTAGCTATGGTATGTTTCTAAGTCATACATTCTGTAGGGATCTAGGAGGTGAAATTAAAATGGATTGGTCCCAAGCCATAATTCTTGTTGGAAAATAGCGAGTCATTCTGTAGCTTGAACCAAAGTCTAAATTCACTATTTTCCCTTCTGATGACCCAAGAGTTCAAATTATATATCATGATTGTCAATTTGGAAACTACATGATTTTGTCCAATAATGAGGTAAGAGAAGATCTATCATAGTCTAAGGGAGAGGAAAGCCTGTGGTTAATGGAGTTTGATGGTAGTTGTGCAACATCAGGTTCAGGTGTAGGGGTAGTGTTAATCCTACCTTCTAGCAATCATATTCCTTTCTCTTTTAAATTAGAATTCAAAAATACCAACAATACGGCTGCGTATGAGACTTTGTTTCTAGGTTTAGCTGAAGCTAAGAGATTGGGAGTAAAGCTCCTATGAGTCAAAGGGGATGGTGAATTGATTGTAAAATAGGTCAGAGGGTTATTTAATGTTGAAAATGAAAGATTGAAACACTATCGGAATAGAGTTTGGGATGAAGTCAAAGATTTCGATGCATTTTCCATTGAGGAAATACCTAGAGAACTAGATTCAAAAGAAGATTCATTAGCAGTCTTATCTTCTTTACTTGTTCCGCATCCCGAATTTATTGATGATATTGATAGGGTAGAGCTGATATATCAGCCTAGTGTCCTAGACAACTCTGAGTTTTGGCAGGTGTTTGAAAACAACAAACAAATCAATAAATGCAAAGTGTAGACATGTTTTCTACCATATATTTTGAAGGTTCAGATGCAGAGTGCAAAGAATTTTCACCAGAATGAGCCAAGGAGTTTCCTGATGGAATTATGCAGTTGAAAGGAAACAAGATCCCTAAAGGGTTGGTTTCATTGGAGCGTTTGTTTGATCGTCATGACACCTACAAGAAGAACAAAGGTGATGAATCCCCTAAGGTTCAAGATATTGGAGGTTACAAGAAGATCAACATCGATACTGAGGATGAACCTAAATATATCAATCTGGGAAAATGTTGTATGCCTACAGAAAAGGAGAGGTTCATTAGTCTCCTGTTGGAGTTCAAGGACATGTTTTCTTGGTGCTATGATGATCTTAAAAACTTCAGAGAGGGAAAATTCTAGCATCAAATTCCTTTGAAACCTGGAGTAAGTCCTTTCCGACAAAAGCTTAGAAGCTTCAATCCAAAAGTAGCTGAGGCTATATTTCAAGAAATAGATAAGATGTTAAAGGCTAGGATTATATACCCCATCCATCATCCTACATGGATAGTTAATATTGTACCTGTTAGAAAGAAAAATGGAGAAATAAGGATCTATGTAGATTTTAGTAATCTAATTCAGGCTAGCCTAAAATATAACTATCAATTACCAGCCATGGACCACATTCTACAAACAATTTCAGGATCAGAGATGATGTCCATGCTTGATGGATTTTGGGTTATAATCAGATCAATGTTTAGGAAAGTGATCAACACAAAACTGCCTTTATTACTCCCTAGGGTACATTTGCTTATAACCGAATGCCATTTGTAGGAGCGATATTTCAGCATGCTATGGATTTTTCCTTTGGTCATTTAAAGGATAAGATCATTGTTGTGTATCTAGATGAGTTAACAATTTTCTCAAAAAGAAGAAAACATCACTTGCGGGACCTAAGACAAGTGCTACAAAGGTGTTGTGAGCATGGGGTGTCCTTAAACCTGAAGAAATCAGTGTTTGGAGTCACAAAGGGTATGTTTCTTGATCATATTGTTTCTAAGGAAGGGGTAAAAATAGATCCTAAAAGGGTAAGAGAAATTCAACAACTAACTCTACCATCAAGTAGGAATGCCATTAGATCCTTGTTTGGATAGGTAAATTTTCTAAGGAGGTTCATCCTAGATTTTGTAGAGACTCCCAAGTATATTGTGAATTTGATGAGTGAGAAACAAGCTTTTAAATGGAATGAGGAAGGGAAGAAAGCATTCGAATCAATAAAGAATGCTATTGGTCATGTGCCTATTCTGGTTAATCCTAATTTTAGTAAGGATTTTGTTATCTACTATTATGTCTCAGAGCACACTATGTTAGGAATTTTATTATAGAAGAATGAGGATAATGAAGAATTCCCAATATCATTCATGAGCGTACCACTGAAAAAGCATGAATTAAAGTATTCAATAATGGAAAAGAAAGCATATGCGGTTGTGAAGGCCGTAAAGCAGTTCAAGTATTATATTCTCCATTCCCATCCAATTTTTTATGTGCCTCATTCCGTAGTCTAGAGCATATTGACACAACAAGACAAAGGAATGAATAATATAGCCTCTTGGGTGTCAAAAATTCAAGAGTTCAATTTAGATATTAAACCCACAAAGTTGGTAAGAGGGCAGGGTTTGTGCAAGCTAATTGTTGAGAGTAAAGAGGGAGTGACAGAGGAATTGCCCTTAGTCTTGTTTGTTGGCCTTCAGGATTCCTAATTTGCAGATGTTGCTTACTTCTTGACATATGGAGATTGCCCAGAACATCTTTCTTCAAAAGAGAAGAGGAACTTGAGATTAAAAGCTGATAAATATGTCATTTTTAATGATGTATTATATAAGAGGGGATTGGATGGAACCTTCTTGCATTGTGTAGATAAATTGCTCCAAGAGTCGCTGTTGAAAATATTTCATGACGAAGCCTATGTCAGCCATTTCTCATCAACAGTGACTGCTTACAAAATTTTGAGGAATTGTTATTATTTGCTAGGGATGTTCAGGGATGCGTATGCATGGGTAGCCAAGTGTGATAAATGTAAGTTGTTCATAGGTAAGCTACAGCTTGCAACATTACCACTCTGACCCGTGGTTGTAGATGAACCCTTCAAATAATGGGGTTTGGATTTTATAGGCCCTTTGACACCTATTTCAAGTGTAGGACATACACATATACTGATAGCTATAGACTATTTAACTAAATGGATTGAATCCATTCCAGTATGAAAGACATCTTTGGAGGTTGTATGTAACTTTCTAAAAGAGAATATCTTGGTTTGATTCGGAGTTCCGCTAAAAATTATGGCTGATAATGCTACTAATTTCTCTTCTACTAAGATTTCTTTATTCTTCTATGATCATGGGATCTCCCTCACTCACTCTTCTAATTATTATCCTCAGGCAAATGGTCAAGCTGAATCCAGCAATAAAAAATCTTATAAACATCATGAAAAAATTAATGAGTGAAAACTTTAAAGATTGGCATAAAAAATTGTATGAAGCTCTTTGGGTTGATTTTACATCACCAAAGAGGGCTATTGGGATGTCACCATTTGAACTGGTCTATGGTATAGGGGCTCAGGTAGCACTTCCTTTGGAACTTGTAGCTACTAAGTTACAAACTATCATTGAGGACACTTATTTTCAAAATTCTCTGGAAAAATGGATTATGCATTTGATGAGGATTGATGAAGAAAGAGATAAATTAGTGGACTGGATAACAGAGTACCAAATGAGGGTGAATAAAATATTTGACAAATAGGCCAAGCCATGGAAATTCATGCTAGGTGATTAGGTACTACTTTGGGACAAAAGAAGGGAACCCAAAGGGGCACATACAAAGTTCGAATCACTCTGGAAAGGACCATTCTTGATTCATGAGGTAAAGGGGCCAAATTCATTCAAACTTGCATATCAAGATGGTATTGCTCTTCCCCTGTCTTATAATGGACAGGATTTGAAATTATATCAATTGTGAACAAGAGTCCCCTGTCGGTCTTGTATATAAGTTTTTGTTGGGTAGTTAGGCATTGATTTTGTTTTGATATGTTCTTTGGTTCTTTCTTTTTGTAAGTGTGTTTACGAAACTAGAGATTCTAAGTTCATGTCTTGGTCCTTTGGAATCCCAGTCCCCAGTTAGATCCAAAGTTAGTTTGCTCTTGTTTTTTTTTGTCTTTTCGCGTTCTTTAATTTTTCCCCTTTGCAATTTTTCTTGAATTGAACCTCTCACTTGAACCATTTAAAGGTTTAAGGTTCAAGTTAAAGTGCGATATGTGACATAGCAACTTTTTTTTTTTAAAAAGGTGTTAAAGGTCTTGGTGGTCGTAGTTCATTGAACTTGAACCGTGAACCTATAGAGTGGTTCAAGGTTCAAGGTTCAACATGTTAAAGAAAGTCTCGCGTAAGTGGGTAAGCTTCATGTTCGCGTGTTTTTCACTAATACTATTTTGAACTTGAACCTTTAAAATTCTTTTCGAAGGGTTCAAGGTTCAAGGTTCAAACTATGAGGATTGATGACTTTGGAGATAAAGTGAACAAGTGTCGGCATATAGGGAATATTATAGATTTAAAAGATAAACCTCAAGAAAATTAATTGTGATGTGAATCCGTACATGGGAATAATCATTCCAAATAATCATTTCAAGTAAAGGATGTGGAGGAGAAAAGACTTGTTATTAATAAATTATGAGAACTTGATCTTTTTGACATGATTTAGCATAGATAAGTATGCAATTTTCAAATCATGATAGATCATGCGACCGATATTTTAGGCCAGTCCCTAAGATTTGTTTTATTTAAAACAAGTTACTTCCCTTTATTATTTGCCCAATTTGGTAAGTAGAAGGTTAATGCAGGCAACATTTCTTGCTCCCAACTCTGTGAATTCTTAGTTCTGCATGAAAGGTGAGCGCAAGTTCTTCCTCTTTTCTTGTTGGTTTTCATGAATTGAAAGTGTTATTTGATACTACAGTTGGTTTAGTCAATTATTCCTTCTCTACATTTTCTAATTGTAAAGCTAAAATGAGACCGAAAGTACCTCAAGTAGACTAGAAGTCTTGGCTAGTTAGTTCCCTGCCTGACATAGGAGATACTTTTCTATTGTTAGTAGTTTTAAATGAATTCTATGAAATAATGTGAAATTCTACTAGTTCCCCTTTGATGCAAAAAATTTTAGATAGTGAGTTGATAGAAGCTGCTGCATTTCCTCCCGTTGTGTCATGTCTAGAAGTATTTTTGGAGTGTATGAGTAGATATGATCCTATAGAGAGGTGTGTAAGAGATGGAGAGGGTAAGGTTTTGCTTGCAATTAATCAGGAGGTTGTTTACACCATAATGAAAATACCAGAGAGAGAGCAATACGAGGACTGGACGGTATGCAAGTCACAAGGGCTTTTCTCTAAGAAGAAGTCATGTTATAGGAGTGTCATTGCAAGAAATTGGTTATTAAAATTTCAAAAGGGGGGTTCAAGACTACCAAGCCCATTAACCTAAGAGCATCTGATTTAGGAAGTAAGGGACATGGTCATTTTATTACATAGAATGAGGGGAAATCAGATAGCCTTTTATTGGGAGGATTGGATGTATTTCTTTATTTAGGTCATTTTTTGTGACAAGAGATAGATAGATTGGGAAGAGTTAATTGCAGAAAGAATGCATGAGGGTTTAAGTTTTATGGGGAACAAAAACTTCTATATGTCATCCTACCTCATATACTATTTAGCTTGTATTCATCAATGGGTAGGTCTGTATCATGAAAATTGGGAGAATGATATGAACATATATGAATATCACCCACATTTGCAATAGCATAGGGTTACTGAAAATTATTATAAGGTTCATAATATTTTCCTGGGAAGGTTAGTATTTGAATTGAAAGGAGATGTTCATAAGAGATTGATTGAGGAAGCTATGCAGTTTATAAATATATATGACAGCTTCTATATTCAGTTCTCTAGGTTCACTTATTTTATGGTTGGTGGCTTTGAAGGAGAACCCTACAAACTGCTGAGATGGGCCTTTGAAAGACAAGTATTAATTGAAGTTTGTAGGGAATTGGCTCATATAGATAAGAAATATGGGGAAGAACACCAAACAGGGGTTTCCTTTCCCATTGAGCTCACATACTACACTTGTAGTAGTGTCTCAGATGCTTTGAATTCGGAATTAGAGTTCAAAAGGCTTCAATTTTCAGTTGTATTCCCCCCACACTGAATTTGATACTAAAGGATTTGCAATGACACACTTTACTTTCAGGGAGAATTTTTGACATGTACCAAATTTGGAAGACTTTTGGGCAGATTATGTGGATGAGTATGAAGTCCAAAAAATAGCTCACCTGAGACTCACGGTGAAGAAAATTCAGGATTATGGTCTGAAGATAAACACTGCAAATATTGTGGATGATGAAAATGATCTGGTTGATTCCAAATTTGTTGATGATAGGCAGCCAAGGGTAATACTAGAGATTGACTAGACAAAGGATGAGGAAGAGCAGATTCAAACTAGGACAATCTTGGTCATTCGAAGAACAGAGAAGTGGCTTAAAAAGTGAAGACCAGCAAAAGCTCAAGGAAAGATTCAACCTCACCCACTAAGGTCTTGGTATCTAATTCTCTTGTCCCATCTTGTGCTGCAGGTTCATAAAAATAGGGAAAAGGAGGATAGAGAAAAAAGACAGTGCAAACCAAAGAGGAGATGACTTTTGTTAGAGTCACCCACTCAAGAACAAGAGGCGAAAGACATTCCTTGCTTGTTGATACTGTAGTAGTTGATCTTAAGATGGATGCTACTTCAATTGATCTAATCAAAGAGTGACAAGGTCTAGTAGATGAGTGTAATAATCAACAAGAACAAGAAGCCCAAAATGAAGTTACCATTATGGTAGTCAGGGATAGAAAAGAAACTGGAACTGACCTAGATAGGTCTCAAGTTCCTTCAGGTGCAGTATGGTTAGAAGACATGTTAAGTAGTAAGAAGAGAAATATTGTTTCAGCCTCGATTATAGTTGAAGATGTGGTGAGTATGTGCCTGGGAAAAAATCCTTAGGCAAAGAATTCAGAAACCATGTCAAAGATTGATTTTGATGCAGATAGTGGGAACTTGATTGCAGAGATAGCACATCCATTAATAGATGAGAAGACAAAGAGCCCTACAACTCAGGACTTTATTGTTGAAAGGATTAAAATTGGAACTGCCTCTTGAGCTATAGATGTGCTTCATCTTGAAGCTTCAACAAAGAAAATCATAACCAGGACCTGGAAAGACAAGAAGGATAAATATCATATGAAAGAGATGTTACAGAGGATGGTACGGTATATTGTGGCAATCAATGATCCAAATCCTCAACCTTTCTCACAACTTCCAATGTCTTTCGATCCTTAGTCCCCTACAAATCATAAAACTCTGGAAGAAATACAAAAATTTAGGATGATCATAGAAACTGTGATGGAGTGGCTAGAAAGAATTTAGAAGTCTGGTGTAGAATACTTTGTTAATTTAAGAAGAGTATATAATGGGGCGATACAAGTCATGAAGGAATTGGAAGTTGAGATCATCGATTGGAAAAATAAAGAAGCTAAATGGGTGCCAAAAGTTGCACAGATGTGAGAAGTGCAAAATTTTGGTGCAATGAAGTTTCTTGCTGAAAAACCTATGACAGGTTTGAATGATAGTATTTTGTATGTGTGCCAACAGAATATTGAATGGAGAAATTCTCTGATAAATCATGCTTATGAGGACTTCACAAAACTGATAAATCAACTCACAGAGTTAGTCACCTCAATGAGAAATGGACTCATGTGCATTGGGATAAAATGTCTGAAAGATGATGGAAGAACCCTTGAGATAGTTGAGGTTATAACCGAATCATTTAAGGGAAAAATCAATTATGTGAAAGAAGCTAAGGGTTTATTTCTGGATGACCTAAGTGTGATTGCTAAGATTGAATCACTCATGTTGTTATGCATTGGACATCTGGATAGTCACTCTGATAAAGTTGCATAGGTTCAGTAGGAAAAAGAAGTATGGAAGCAACGAATGGTACACATGGGATTACCTCATAACAAAATCATTCAACACTTTGCCACTACTCATGCGGATTGGAAGAAAGAAGTAGTTACCAAAACTACATAGTAATATTTTCCATTGATGATAGATAATTTTACTTGTTGGTTGCAAAAACTATTTTATTTTGATGCTAGTTTCACTGATTTTGTGGGGTGGAAGTTTTTGGCTTTTTGTGTTTCCCGTTTTAACCATTGGCTAGGTTGTGGCTATATATCTATGTTTTTAAGACTCTAGAAAGGTCTGAAAAACTGTGATTTTTTGCATAGTAGATAATATTTGTGTTTTTCTTTAAGGAATTGCTAGAGATTGGAATGATTGACCGATCAATATAAGTTATGGTGTTATCTTTAAATTTGGGTGTTTAAGTAATAGCAATATTTCCTAATAAGTTTGTTATAAACATGATATCATTTTATGCTCAGTCATTTCTATGTTTTCTTCAATTCATGGTTACCATTAGTTGTTAGTAGACTCATTATGTATTGATTTGCGTTGATCCCCTTTGCCCTGTGAGGCACAAGAGAGTATCGATCAGCCTTCAGTATTGTTGAGCTTCTACTATGCTTTGAATTTATATAGTGAGCATGTGTTTAATCAGAATCTATGAACTCGATTGAATCTTCAAAATATTTTCTTTTTTTTAGTTTGAAAGCATTCTTTTGTGTCAATGGATGAATGCTAAATCCTTTCTATGCTTTCTGGTAAAAAGTGTCAACATTTCATTTGTGTACTAAATTCATTGCAAATTATATGAGGAGTTTACCTCTAATGCAGAGGTTGAATTTTAATTAATTCATCCAACTATTGGTATTTTGTTTACTTTCATAACCGGGCTTACAGGAGTTACATCTCTATTCAAAGAGAATAAATAAATTTCTTGAAAGGGACAAATATGTTTAGCAATAGATAGATGTGATATCATCCCTTTCACATTCACAACAAAAAACATCATAGCAAAGACATAACATAATAAATTACATCAATATAATCTAATGTAGACACCAGATCAGGGTTAACACAAGATAAATCATCGGAAGCAATAAACATGAACCACATTTCCAAAATACTGAATAATCATGAGGTTGATCCTAACTTAACTTCAATCATTAATCCAAAGAATAGAATCAATATCATCATAGCAGTTATAATGAATCCACTAATATCAAAGAGAATATCAATATAAAGAATAAAACAAAAAGCAAGGAGTACCAAGAATGCAACCTGCAGCATCATAAAATCGCAACGTTACAATTTTTGATAACATTTTGGTTTTCACATTGGTGAAACGAATCCCTAAGCCTGATTGGAGACCCGAGACATGCTCATACCTTGCGAAACATGCATTTTCTCACATCCTGCATTGCCTATTCCTTATTTATGTCCTAAATTAGGGTAGGATAGGGGCGTGGCGCCCTTTTCCTTGTCCTATTTTGGGCCCCCTCCACTTAAATCCTACATTGGGCTTGTCAATGAGAAGCGAGAAAAGGTTTTCTATGTTGGTCTAAGATGGAAAATCAGTCTAATAACCCTAATTGACATGTATATAAGACATTTTTCCCCTCCTATTTGCATAAGTTCAATAAGTGAAGGAGCTCAAGAAGTTCAAGAAGCGAAACCAAGTATTCAAGTGTTCAAGCATTAAAGCATTCCTTTAAAGCATTGAGCATCTCAAGACTCCTTTCAAGGCTAGGTGTTGCATTCAACTCAAGGATTCAACCATTGAACTTCACATATACTTTCAAACAAATCTATCAACATTTTAATTGCATCCTCTCTTGAGGTGAATTCTACTTCAGTCATTTACTTTTATTTACTTGCAAGTACTTTTCATCATTTGGTTATTTCCAAAACTGGGGTTTGTCCTAAAGGAAAACCCCCAATCCCAACAACATTTCCTCTGTTTTCTGTGTGTAGGTTGCAGGTGTGCAAGTGTATTTGTAGGTTTAGGCTTCATTTTTAGAGATGGAAAACCCTTTTCGGAGGACCAAGTACACTTTCAACATGGTCCTAACAAATTTCGCTCAAATTTACAAGGGAGCTTCATCTTGGTAATTTACTGCTAATTCTAGGTGCATAGCTTCATCCCGCATTTCTATCTCAAGTTATAATCATTTCCTTACCATCTTTACAATTAGTCTCAATTCACTTAATTTATCTTATCCATTCTAAAAGAGGGGTTACTTTTACTTTCCAGATTTATTTTTCAATTCACCTAGCATTCAATCTCTCTCCATTGATATTGGATCTAGTGAATTCAACCCCCTCTTTTAAATGTAACGTGTGAAAGAGGTTGAAGAGGATCCTTTGTGAAACTTTCACTCCTTTCTTGAGGAGGGTAAAGCTTTCCACTTGATCTCCTCATCACCCCTCCTTTTTCAACATTATATTTTGGTGAACCCAATGTCTTACATGCTTGACATTTCACATTATTGCATATTTTTCAATCACAAGTTTTATTTTCTTGAAAAACTTGGTGGTTAATTCATTCAAAACCCTAGTTTTTAAAATTGGAATTGAACTTGTGTTTTGCAAAAATTTCTATCTATTGTTTTAGATCTGAAAATTGCATTAAATTTAATTTCTTCTTTGTCTTGTTCAATTTGCAAATCAATTCTACAAAATTAAGTGGTTAATTGTGAAAACCCTAATTTTCAAAAATCAGCTTGAACTTGTGCAAAAAGTCAATTTACATTTAATTTTCAGATTTAGAACTATTTTCAGCTTTGTTTTCTTGCCTAAAATTCAAATTTTCAACTTCCCCCCATTTTCCAAGGTGGCCTTATCCATTAGGTTTGACCTTTTTCAAATTTGCAATTCAATTTCTTATCTTTTTCAAAACCCAAATAGGGTCCTATTTTCACATTCAAACCTTAACTTTGCATATCTAAACTCCGTAAAATCAACAAATTTTTTGAGGTTAGCTCTAAAATCATCGTAGCTTTCATCCCTGAAATTTTTTGAAAAAGTTGGGAGGACCATGTGCAACTTCAACACGGTCCCTGCTTTTTTTCTTGAAATTTTGGAAGACTGTTATGACTATATTTAATTGCTTAAATCCAGAAAATTGGTTGATTTTATTGAATTTTAATCCCTCTAAAATAAAAAATACATCACAAATTCAACATCACAACTTTCAAGAAAAAAATTAAAATTAAGTGGTTAATTGTAATCTTCCTTGATTTTAATTTTTTTTCCAATTTTAATTTTAAAGTTAAGTGGTATCCCATTGGCCGTAATTTTAAATTTTCAATTTCTTTTTCATTATTATTTTGGAAATTGTGTCATTTCTTCTTTCAACAAAGTTCAAATTGTATAATCATCATTTGTGCATTATTCAATTTTGCAAACTTTGTTCCCCAAATTCAAAACTCAAATTCAAATTTACCCTCTAGTACATGAGTTTTACCACTATTAGTCCTACCTCTAATATTCCCATTAGAAAAAGAATTAGATTTAAGGCTTCCCAAGGTTTAATTCTCAGAGAGATGGAACCTAATTTGGGTGACTTTTTCAATGAGGATAATGCTAATTCTTCCCATTCTAATAACAGCCCTATCTACCCAATTGATGATTCCAATGATGAAGAAGAAGCTTTGACTAGAGTTTCCATGGATCAACTTTCAAAGTTGGACAATCAATTTGACAACTTTCAACAATGGATGTCCCAAGAATATCCTAATAGTGAAGCTCTTCCATTAATTGAAGGTCTAAAACACATGATTCAAAGTGATAAGAATGGAATTAATATATTGTGTGGCATTACCCATATTGTTGATTCTAATTTTATGCCTATAAAGAGTCATGCTGAGAACTTAGGTTATTCACAACCTCCTACACAAGTCAATCATTCTATTCCTTTGACCACTTCAATGACTAGCATTCCTTCTTTCACGTCAAACATCATGACTACATCAACTCAAAATGGTATACCTACAACCATTAGTCATGGGGGTAATCCCTCTTCTTCATTCAATCCTCCATCATTATCTATTCCTTCAATAAGTATTCCTCTTGTCTCTCAGCCACTTAATGTGATACAAGGGGGAAATTCATCCAATCATTTTATCCCTCCTTTTAGTGTCCCATTTCCTAGTCAATCATCACCTATGCCTACTTACCATAGTGCTCCACCACCCTAATCTCAATCCATGCCTTCTTTCAACAACATCACACCACCTTCTCAATCGAACATGTCTAACATAAATTATTCAACCGAAGCAACCATTAATAGCCTTGCCCAAACTATGCCATCATTGCAACAACAAATTGCTTCTACAAGTCAATCAAAGTTTAGTGTGCCCACATTTGATGTTGCGAGCCCACATTCTTTTGATATTGTTAGAGTTGTCCCTCCTAAACATGTTGAAGTCCCTCAATTGGAACTCTATAATGGAAAAGGTAATCCTTTAACACATGTCAAGGAATTCCCAACTTTGTGTACTAACTTTGCTTATGATCAAAGACTGCTTGCCAAGTTGTTTACTAGAACACTAAGAGATAAGGCTTTACAATGGTATTGCTCTTTGCCTTCCTATTCTATTACTTCTTTTCAACAATTAGCAAATGCTTTTATTCAACAATTTCAAAACAACATAGGTCCTAAAATCACTTTGACTGATTTAATGCACTGTAAACAAGGTGTTAAAGAAAAAGTGACTGATTTCATTGGTAGATATAAGCATTTGTATTCTCAAATTTATTTTCTAGTGCCTGATAATGATATTCAAAGAATTTTTCATTTCTAATTTGCAAAAAGACATTAGCAAAAAACTTCACCTTTCTAAATTTACTTCCTTTCCACAGTTGTGCGCAACACTTCACAATTATCAACTGACTATGAGTCAACTAGAGAAATCTACTCCTATGGCTCCAAGTGATAAGGGTGAGAGTGCTCAACAACCATTTGTGAAGTTCAAACCGAATAAAGGCTTCATCAAATTTAATGACACCATCATCAACAACAATGTGAGTGCTACAACAGATGTGCCTCCTATTTCTAATTTTTTTAGAAGAGAAAGACAATTTACTCCTTTGAATGAATCTTTACATAGCATTATGTCTCAATTGTTACGAAGAAATTCTATCAACCTTCCTCCAATAAAACTAGTTGACCCTTCAAAGGAAGCCTCACCTTACTTTAATAATAATTCTTTTTGTCAATTTCATCATCAACCTGGTCATGATACTAAGAAATGTTTTTCATTAAAAAGTAAGATTCAAGACTTGATTTATAATAATACTATATTTTTGGTAGGCGTGAATGATAAAGGAAATAAATCAGTAGCTCCTCCTAATCAACATCTTAAGATTTTTACTAATCCTTTACCCTCTCATACCTCTAACATGATTGGGACTGAACATAGCTCTTTCTCTCCCTCCAGCCTTACTACCACGACTCCAAATTTGGTGAATATGATAGAGATACAAGAAACACCTAAGGATTCATGTATTACATTTGACCCTAGTGAGACTATTAGAGCACCTGATGGCCCTTTATACATAGTTATGAAGATTCAAGATAAACCTTTTCGTGGTGTGCTTATCGATCCCTCTTGCATGGTTAATGTCATCACTGAGGAGTATCTTTTCACTTTACATTTGCATAAACCAATCTATGATGATACTAGTGTGGTCGTTAAGTTATTTGATGGATTTTCTTCTCCTACCATTGGTTCTATCACACTCCCTATTAAGGTTCACACTAAATATATGGATGTCAACTTTGTTATCATTCCTTCCTCTGAACAATTCTATATGAAGTTAGGTTACCCTTGTCTATCTTCAATAAAGGCTATTGCCTCTCCAATCCATAAGTGTTTGAATTTTCGCCACAATGGAGAAATCATAACTGTTAGCCATAGCTTATTTCAACCAACCGAAAGAAGCCCCGATGTTCCTATTGATTAAATTTTGGCCTCAACAATTTCAATCTCTTCCACTGAGAAGTGATACTCTCTTTCAATCTTATCAAAAATAAAAGAAAGATATGATCTTATCCTTAAGCCAACCTCGCACTCCAAAACTTGATATTCCCATCCTTCTTAATGATGAAGTTCTTCCTTTGATAGATAGAAATAATCTTCCTCCTAAGGAAGATTCCCAACCTATTCCTATGGATGAAACTATGTCTTTTCCTAAGAAGAACAATAATATTCCTCCTAAGGTTAGACTTGTACCTCCTTCTCATGATGGACTTGGTCTCCTCCCTGTTGTCCTCAAAATCTGATTCCCTTCAATGTCCTTAGACTAATATGATCTAAACTGGGTGCAGAGAAGACATCAAAGATAAGGAAATTCCAGAGACAACATATGACAAGGTTTGATTTGACCTTCTACACTTCGAGCTTCCTTGGAGCCCAGGTGGGTATACCTTTGTGAATTAACTTCACACTTTCAAACAATAAACCCACAGCAAACCAGTCCAGAAAACCAGTGGATTTGTTCACCTTGAAATAAACTGAAAACAAAGAATGGAAATTATACTTAACTTCAGCATTTTGATCAACAAAGTATGCAATAAACAACTTCGATTAATACCAGTGCCTTATCCAAGGTTACAGAGTCACCTAAACTCAAATAAAACTCCTAAAACAATATATCTTTATGCTTCCCATCGACTTGTTTTCCACTAATCCTTATATATGCCTAACACATACAAGAATTCAATCATTCCAAACTAAGCTATGGTCCTCAAAATTCAAAGTTCCTTCCAAAGAATTTACTGGTATGAGTGATCCTGCGTATTTAATTTCCCTCCTAAAGAGAAAAGCTAACAAACACTTATCCTGAGATTGCTTTGCAATTCCATTCAAACTAAACAACCCTAGATTATTCAGAATAAAGACAATAAATAAATCTGTGAACAAACTTGAAGACAACACAAAGCTTTACTCAAAACTGATGGCCTGTATATTGATATTCATTTCAAGAAATATTACAAGAAATTCTAATTCTCCATTAAACTTTGGAAAAACTCAGATAAATTTCTGCAGCGTTTTCTTACAAAAATTTTGTGATCACTTTCCCTCTAGTCCTAGTATCCATTTATAACAACATGGATGCACAAAGCTTTAGACTTCTCGAGGAGAGTTTGTTACAATTATTTCAAAAATTGAAGAGGTTACAATTTTTACGTAAAAACAGTTATGCACTCTTTTTAGCCTCTGCAGTCTATTCAACAAGTTGTTCGGTTGCAACCTCTTCTGGCTTTTCAGGGGCACTCTCCAACTGCTCCAGATCATGGGTGGAATATTTAACTCCCCACTCATTATATGTCTCTTCTGTTAGCCATGAAAAATTAATCACATCATTTTTAATTTTAGTCAACCTTTTCCAAGAATTTCTCAGTTTGTTGACTTCTGAATTAAGAAAACTATAATGTGATTTGATTTTTTCTATTTCCTGTATTATTATAACAAAGAAAGAGGTATCATCAAGATCAATGATTCCCTTAACCCTTGCTGACAATTTGACTTCTATCTCTTTGAGCCATATTTGCTTATCTTTTAGCTGATCCGGATTGGCAAAAATTCCTGGGAGCAACTCAAAAACCTGATCAGTGTATTCCTTCTTGCATAGATTGACCTTTCTATCCACATTATCTACATCTACTGCCAATTGCATTAAAACTTTAGCGACATCAGAGGTAGATTTGATAATAGGATTGGCCCTTGCTTCATCACAAGATACACACATGAACTCTAGGTCTTGCTCCCTAGGCCTCCATCTATCAAAAATGGGTGTCAAAATGGCCTTATCTCTCCTCAGTTCATTCCATATCTCCATGACTTTTTCCACATTGTTGTAAAGAAATGAGGCATTTATCGTATCTGCAAAATTGGAGATTGTGGCCTTTATTTTCTTCTCATATTTTCCCGCATAAAAGGCCTGAGCCTGCTTCAAGTTCTCTAGTTCTTGGGGAGTAATCTCAATCATTTGGGAGCTAGAAGGTGCAGGAGATGGTGAAAATTCAATAATGGGGCTAGTAGCTGGAGGTCTTGTAGGAGAAAAGGAAATCATCAATGTTGAAGACTCACCTTGTTGGTGTTGTCCCATCAGCTGGCTCTGCAATTTGGCAATGATGCTATCTTTACCTCTTACCTCCTCCTTGGCACTGTTATAGGCCTTCAAAACTATTTCCAACTTAATTTGGAGGGCCTCCTTTTCTTTGGCTTCCTTCTCAGCCACTGCAACACTAAATTTTGCAGTTTCTAGCACACTGCTAGCAGCCTCTACTACCCTTGTACTCTGCACTCTTTTTACCATCAATCCACCAAGGTGACTTGACCCTGGAGTGTCTTTGCCTTTTTTGCCCTCATTTCTCTTAAGGGACCACATAACTAGTGCAACATTATCCTTACTGAATGTAACCCCTTCCATGGGTTTAGTTTCTTTTCTTACTGCATCTAGCACCAAAGCATCAGCAATATTCCATTCTGGCAAGATGAGCACTCCAGCTTGTGCTACTAGATCTTTTCCTTGTTCAGAAGTGATGGTTTTGAATTCTTCCATCATCTCTTATTTTATTTCTTCCTCCACTGAGGTTGGATCTTTGTTGGGCTGCTCTGCCTTTCTTGTCTCACATCTAGTATTATATTTATTTATATACTGCTTCCAAATGAATTGCATGAATGATTCAGATGTGACAAAGTTGTCATCAGCTAAAAAGGCACTACTTGCCTTTTTTATCTTAGGATCCCACTCCTGGCCTTTAAGTTTAGTTGAGGTAATGTCCATTTCAGCTTCAATGGGCTCTTCTGGCATCCCTTCTTCCACTTCATCATAAGTGTATGCAATCTTCCCCAAGCTGCCCAACTGCAAGAGGTGTGCAGCTGCTTCTTGTTCATCTCCTATGTGGATAGGGGATTGGGATGGGGAATACAAGGGTGTATCTGATTGCACTTCCTTCCCCACCCTTTGCTTCTTTGGGTTGTCTTGGATGTCAATGACATCTTGTACTTTCCTCTTTCCTTTGGATGAAGAGGGCTCCCCTGTTGTAGGCACCAGCACATTGTAACCTGATTTCTTATGCAGGGTGTAGTCACCAGGAGGAATTGCTTTGGTGGAAGTTGACTTGCTCAGGATCATTCTAGCCTTTTCAGGGTTACTCTTAATCACAGCTTCCCTCTTCTCCTTCAGTGTTTGCATCACATCTTCAAAGCAAACAATCAAAAATTTTATTTTTTCTTCCAATGGGAAGAAGCTAGACAATGGGTCATAGCTAGCATCAAATTGATGCACAAAATCCAAGGCTTTCTTATAAGCCACCCACTTTTCTTTCCTTAATTCCTTCTCATCTAAATCAAATTCATTTCTGATGAGATCTTCAGGAAATTGGAATTGATGAGGCCTACCTCTGCATGCTACCTTCTTCTTGAACATACCATTGAAGAAGTCCTCTGGATCAGCACACCGAGACACTACAGTGGATAAATGGTAAGGTTTGAGGAAATCCTCAAAGCAATTCCAGCCTCCCTTTGTAATTATGAATTGGTGGGCTACGGTAGTTGCAGGGAAAATGGTCCCTTTACCTCTGCCTGTTAACTCTGCCTCTTGTAGGCCACCAATTTGTCTAAGGATCTCAGCTATTCCCACTTTGAGAGGGACCTGGTAAGGTAACAAAAATGGAGTACCCCTGAAACCAAAAAAATTGAAAACCGTGGAGACTGGATATAAATACATGTCGCCCTAGTTATGAACAATTTTGATGTTCTCTGCGAATTCTTTTGGCCTTAAGAATTCCAGAAGAACCTTAGGAACTCTTGGGTTATTAGAGCAAAGGAGAGTCCTTATTTTAGATGCAAAATATTTATCAAACTTTAGGAAACTAGCATCCTCTCTGTCCCATGACAACACAGTACTCCATAATTGTACTGGCATTTTCTCTCCTTCCTTCTCTTTAACCAGGTCTAGTCCACTGGAGAAATAATCACCACCTTTGAAGAGAAAAAGGTGCATTAAGAGTGAATACCATCCGAAAGGTCTATCCACCTTTCCATTTTTTATTCCTATCAACCCTCCATGGATAGCATCGGCAATGTAAGAAGCATAATAGAATGTGATAGCAAGAGAAGGATTCAAAATCTGAACAATCATTAGCAAGTAATGATTTGGCATATTTGCTTCAGCATCCTCTCCTAGAATTTGGCAAAGTGCCCAATACATTCCTTTAGCCCTCAAGGTAAACATACTCAATGAAAAAGGCTCTTGTGTGTTGGGTCCTACAACTGCTAACCCTCCTATTTTCAGAAAAAGTTCTTTAAGAGGCCCATTCCTAAGATGACTCCTCTGTGCACTGTACACTTGGGCTAATGATGTGAAATTTATGGGTTCCAGGAAGTTTGTGAACTCATTGAGCCCAAATGCTGTTCTTAATTCTTCTGCATTGATTTCCATAAGGGTTTTCCCATTTACATCCCGGATGCATCTTGTGACTGAATCATAGTTCAATGCCATTTGGGTTAGTAGGTCTATATCCATGAATACCCCTGGGACTACTAATTTTCCAACATCTAGTTCCCAAATACTATTTTGAGGAGTAGGAGAATTTCTCATTCCAAATCTGACTCTAAACAGCCCCAACCCGGACAATCCAACCTGTGGGTCTCTCAACCAATTACCTTTGTCATACAATCCTTCTCCTATCTTCAGACGGGGAGCCCTGGGCACTAACTCTTTGGCCTTTGATGCTTGGTTAGTTGACAACGTCAACTGTTCTAAAAAATCATCACATACACTTCTTTCTAAATAATCAACCTTGCCGGAAAATTCCCTTTTAGGAGCCATTTGAAAATGCAAGAAAATGAATACACTCTTAAACAATCTTACAACATGAGAATGATTTTATTTAAAACACCAGACAAGAATTGCTACAAAACATAAGAGAACCTGATGCTTGCTTGAATTTGCTCTGCAACTGAACCGCTTGCTCTGTATCTAAAAAAAAATAACTCTGCGTCTGCTCTTCTGCAAAATCTTTTAAAAGATATCTACACTTGGTTGTTAGGAAATAAAATACTTGTACTCTGGGCCTTAACTATAACATTGGTTTTGCATGCTTCGGCCATCCCTTCAAAATCGAATTCATACGAGAATTCATATTTTAGCTCCAATGGGTCACAACATTCCTGTAAGTGTTTCATTGTTACCTTTTCGTTATTGATGGCTTTGTCTTTAGTTTGGGTCCCGCTTTTCTATTGGCTACATAATACCACGCGACACCCAATCATTGGCCTTAAAAATCCCTTCACATTCCACTTGATACTGACCGTGTGTCTTTCTTTATACTGTGACGGGACCACATTTTCTTTTTTGACCACGTCATCATCATGACACGTGGACGGCCCTTGTTAACTCTCGCTATTTCGCGGGTTTAAAAAGTGAGAATTTTACCCTTGCGAAATAACGCGGGCCATTGGATCATCCCTCGAGTTGATCACTAATTATTCTTTTGAAAAGGTTCTCAGGAATGGTGGGCCCGCTAACTCATCACTAACACTTGGCATCCAATCACCTATGGTGCTGATTTGTCACTCTATCATTCGCCAGAAAGAAACCACGGGGGGCCCCACTTTCGTCTCAACAGGTCTATCTCTCACGTCATCATCATGACACGTGGACGGCCCATATTAACTCTCGCTATTTTGCGGGTTTAAAAGGTGAGCATTTTACCCTTACGAAATAGCGCCGACCGTTAGATCATCTCTGTAGTTGATCGGCATTTAATCCTTTGAAAAGGCTCTCAGGAATGGTGGGCCCACTGACCCTTTATGGACACCTGGCGCCTTGTCACTTTCAGAGATGACTTGTCACTCTGTCATTTGCTAGAAGGAGCCACGGGGTCTCAATAAATTGTTAACAGCTGTACCTGCCAGGTCATCTCCACCTGCGACCCGACTCATCTCTGGGGCCCACTTGGAACCTTTAATCCTAACTCACTGACTGTGGTGACTTGTGCCACGTGCTACCTTTTAATACGTCAGAAGAAAGCCACAGTGCTCCAACCACCTTTTAGAGCTACACCCTTTACTTCCTCCGTCATGACACATGGACGGCCCTCGTTCATTCTCGCTATTTCGCGGGCCTAAAGGGGGAGCATTTTACCCTTACGAAATAGCACCGACCGTCGGATCATCTCTCAAGTTAATCACTAATTATTGGGCCCGACAACTTTAGAAGGAAAGCATACAAGGCATAAAATTTTCAAATAATCAATGTAACCGCCTAGGCAAATAACAAGGGGGGACACTTCCTACGACCCCACGACCCATAACTTAAGTGAATAAAGTAACGGAAGATTAGAAACCAGAGGGTTTAACACAAAAAGATAAGATCTAAAAAATCAAAAACCCTTAAACCTCCAAGGTTTAAAACAAAGTTGAAGCACTTGGGATTACACCCTATTCGAAAAATTTCAAGGTACCATAGCCAATTATAGGAAAAGAAGAACCCAATTTCAAAATAGTGATAACACTTCCTACACCAAACATTCCTCTTTTATATGGTGCAGTTCCACCTCCTTGCTCTTATAGAGAGAAGAGACCTACCTTTCCTCTTGTTCAACCTAAGAGACCTCAACCTAACCATCCAACTACCAAAGATGAGAATAATTTTCTGGCAAAAATTATTCCTCCTTTCATAAATATTCTTCCTTATTCTCAGCCTTGTGCTAGGACTTGACAAAATCGTTGTGTGAAAGATCATCGATGAAAACATCGTGCTAGAGCTCATGAAGTTGTTTCTCAAACTATTCAATCTCCCAAAACACCAACAATTGACATGATTCTCTTTTATCCTAAACAAGATGTTGAACCTAAATCTCCAAATCATAAGTTCCAAAAAACATGTGATGGTTTTACTTCTATTCATGTTAGATCTCCTCTTTCTATAAATCTTGATGAATAAATAGGTGAAAATGTTATTCATGATGGAAATACAACTCCTAATGCTTCTGATAGTGAATATGAATATGTTGATATCGACAAACATTTATCTACAAAATTTTCAAAAGCCTTAATCCTAGCTCCTAGAATTGAACAAAGTGACTTAGCACATGATCATAGTCCTTGTTTGGATCTTGTGATATCTCCATCTATTGTGCTCATTGTTGCTCCTCTGACATGTTTCCCACCTTTTGAAAATAGTGATCAACAAGATTCGGAGGTGCATGTCGTGCTAGACTAGCTGCATTAGCATCGTAGATCTTTTACCTCTCTCTCTTTTCTTTCTCTTTTGTGACCATTCTTCTATGTGTATCCACATTCTTCTATTTGTTTTCCCTAATAATGTCTACTTGAGGACGATGCAATGCATTGACATCTCTTTTGGTGTCTTTCATGTTGACTCAAAAGACACTTGTGTTCCCTTTCTTCCAGGGTAGTTTCCTTTCTTTGGGGAATGACAACTATTCTATGCATATATACATGATATACATGAGTTATCATACATCATATTGACCTCGAGGAAAGAAAAACTACCTCGTGCTTTGTTTTTTGTGTTCATTATCCTTGGGTTTATTCCTTAATTGGGGGCTAAATCCTTGCAATAATGTGATCCCTCTCTCTCTCTCTTGGGTGTATCCTACCTTAAAGAAATCACTCCCAATAAGGCATGCACGATTGCTTTAATGTGGGAGCATACACTCCACTCATATTTTCCTTCTTGATACTTAAAATTGCTTAGTGAACTTGACCTTACTTTATAATTTTTTGGTATCCTTTCTTTTTCATGACTCATAGTGAGGGGAACCTTACTACTTGCAATCATGGTTCTTCCCATTTGATCTTTCCTTTTACTTTTTCAATCAAAGTCATAAGATCCTTATGCCACTAGGGGCTTGGTGTATCTTGCCTCATTGACATGGTGAAAGTCTTTCAATCTTGTTTCCTTGTACTTTATTAGTAGTATTGGCATAAACTTATACTCCTACTAAAGTGGGGGCTAAATGCAGAGTCATAAAATCGTGACCCTGCAATTTTTTACTACATTTGGGTCTTCACATTGGAAAAAAAAATCCCAAAGCCTGATTGGAGACCTGAGACATGCTCATACCTCCTGAAACATGATTTTCCTTGCATCCTGCACTGCATGTTCCTACTTTTGGTCCTAAATTAGGGTAGTATAGGGGCATGGAAACTCTTTCCTCCTAGCATAGGGGCATGGCACCCTTTTCCTTGCCCTTCTTTGGCCCCCCTCCACTTAAATCCTCCACTGGGCTTGTCAATGAGAGGTGGTAAAAGGTTTTCTAAGTCAAGCTAAGATGAAAAATCAGTCAAATAACCCTAATTGGCAAGTATATAAGACATTTTTCCCCTCCTATTTTCATAAGTTTGGTAAGTGAAGGAGCTCAAGAAGTTCAAGAAGTGAAACCAACCATTCAAGCATTCAAGCATTCAAGCATTTCTTTCAAGCATTGAGCATCTCAAGTCTCCTTTCAAGGCTAGGTGTTGCATTCAAGTCAAGGATTCAACCATTGAAGAGGAGATCCTTATCAACATTCAAAGCATTCAACTTGACATATCCTTTCAAACAACTCTATCAACATTTCAATTGCATCCTCTCTTGAGGTGAATTCTACTTCAGTCATTTACTTTCATTTACTTGCAAGTACTTTTCATCATTTGGTTAATTCCAAAACCAGGGTTTGACATAAAGGAAAACCCCCAATAGCAACAACATTTCCTCTCTTTTTTGTGTGTAGGTTGTAGGTTCACAACTATATTTGTAAGTTAAGGCTTCATTTTTAGAGATGAAAAAACTTTTTTCGGCACATGGATTTTTTGCAAGACCAAGTACACTTTCAACATGGTCCTGACAACTTTCGCTCAAATTTATAGAGGAGCTTCATCTTGGCATTTTACTACTAATTCCAGGTGTACAACTTCATCCCACATCTCTATCTCAAGTTATAATCATTTCTTTACCATCTTTATACTTAGTCTCAATTCACTTAATTTATCTTATCCATTCTAAAAGAGGGGTTACTTTTACTTTCCAAATTCATTTGCCAATTCACTTAGCATTCAATCTCTCTCCATTGATATTGGATCTAGTGAATTCATCTGTTAGATAGTTCAAATAACTGGAAGACAACTGAGAAGGGGGGGTGAATCAATTTTCACCAGATTATCAGAACCTTAAGCAATTAAAACCTTAATACTAGAACACATAAGATCAATACCAGAATGCATAAACCAATTACTGAAATAGAAGATATACCAATTAAGCACAAGAAACAATTAGAGAATACATACCATCCACATGACACCAAGATTTGTACGTGGAAAAATTGGTAAAGGGAAAAACCATAGTGGGAAGCCTACCCACAGTCAGATAATACTTCTGCAATAAGTATGTGAATACAAATTGAGGGACCTACACTTGCAAGAAGGCCAACAGTCTAGAGCGCACTTCTCATTACAAAAGGAGTCTCACTGACTACATAACAATCTAGACTACGATCTGGAAGGAAGAATGAACTACAATGATAACATCTCCTATGACTGAATACAGTTTCGGTTAAGCTCAATACCAGAGGACTTAATCCTCTTACATAAACCCAACTTGATCACCAATGATCGACCAAATTCTTTGCATGAATTGTTATTACATTATTCGCTCCTATACATCCTTTTTATTCTCTCTTATATGATCTACAATGAGATCTTACATCATTTATATACAAACCCTTGACCATAAACAATAAGGTCAACCACTAGACAATAAAGCAATTATATAATTAAAAAACATGTCAGCCTGAGACCAAAGAAATAATATCCAACCCATAAGACATCTCAGAAACACATCGATAAGATCAAATAACATGTTACATTAATCCAGTCCATAACCTAGATAGTACCGGACCCAATTAATGTCCACACATGCTAAAGTAGTGATCCCAATTAGCTAAGTCTCAAATACAATCACCATCACCATCCTAAATCTCTACTAGAAGCCGCACCAATACCACTTATGCATAACATCAAAGATCTTCAAAAAATCTCTATCGGTGAAATGCTCACCGAATCAACAAACCAAGCTTACCAACATATAAGATAGCACCTGATCACCAAATCAAAACCAACTAAATGAACATGAATTTGAGTAGCATGAATAACATATCTAAGCCAACTCTAAAAGCCAAAACATACTGGATCATCATGATCTAATCCAACTAGAAACTAAACAACTTATGGGGACCAAAATGATACTGGTAAAGTAGCCAAAACAACTAGTGTTGACATCAATGACAAAACATCAATGCAACACAATCAATTCCTCCAAATTACCAACAATCTCCCCCTTTGGAATTGATGGCAACACTAGATGTGAAAAACATCCAAGTGCCAAGAAATGCCAACAAATCTCCCACACAAGAATATAGCAATGAAGTTCTGATCCATACTCTCCCTGTATATGATATCTCAGTTAAGTTCTGCAAATTTCTCGCCCTAATGTATATATCTCCTTAATTTTTTCACATGAATATCTCTCCGCCTTTGACATCAATGCCAAAAATATGACAAAAATATCAAAGAAAAAACATAAACCACCAAATCACAAGACTAACCACTCCCCCTGAGTAGTAGCATCACCACATCAATCCAGAATGAATAATATCTTTGATAATGCATATCGGATGGATGCCAAATAACATCAATCAATTCTCTACCAGAGGGGCAGAAACCCCTAATTTGTCTCTAAGGTACTCAAATCATTCTTTAGGCAAAGGTTTAGTAAATATGTTTGCAATATGCTCTTTAGTGTTCACATAAACCACTCTAACTTCATTTTCTTCCATCTTCTCCTTTAAAAAGTTATACTTGATAGATATGTGCTTTGTCTTAGAGTGAAATACTAGATTCTTTGACATGTCAATAGCAGGAGAGTTATCACAGTGAATAACTACTGGTCCATTGCAATGCACTTTTATGTCCTTCAACATTTGCTTCATCCATAGAACTTGTGTACAATTAGTAGAAACAACACATACTCAGCTTCAACAGTAGATAGAGAAGTACATGATTGTTTCTTGTTGATCCATGAAATAAGTTTCCTTCCAAGAAAGAAAGCTCCATCAGAAGTACTTTTCTAGTCATCAACATCACCTACCCAATCTGCATCTGTATATGCACATAAACTAAAGTCATCATCTTTAGGGTACCACAAACTATATTCAGATGTTCCTTGTAAGTATCTAAAAATCCTTTTCACCGCATTCTCATAATTTTCTCTAGGGTCACTTTGATATCTTGATGCAATGCAAACATCATTCATTATATCAGGTCTAGTTTGAGTCAAATATAGCAAACATCCAATCATAGATTCATGTCTTGTAGGATTTACCGATACAGATTCATATTTCCTTATCAATTTCTCACTTGTAACCATAAGAGTACTAACCAATTTATAATCTTCCATACCAAATTTCTCAACATCTCCCTAGCATACATAGTTTGATAGATGAAAATAGCTTTATTAGTCTGAGTAATCTGCAAACCTAAGAAAAATTTCATTTCCCCAATCATAGACATCTCAAATTCTTTTTCCATATTGTTAGAAACTTCCATGCACAACTTATCTTCACCTCCAAAAATGATGTCATCAACAAAGACCTCAATAATCAGTATATCATCATCAATGAATTTATAATATAGATTAATGTCAACATTACCTTTAGTGAAACCAAGCTTCAAAAGATATTTGTCCAGCCTTGCATAGCAAGCTCTAGGTGCCTATTTCAATCCATATAAGACTTTCCTTAACCTACAAACCATGTTTTTATCATCTGAAAGTGAAAAACCATCAGGTTACTTAATATAAACTTCCTCATCAAGATCCCCATTCAAAAAAGAACACTTAATATCCATCTGATAAACCTTATAGTTTTTATGTGCAACATAGGCCAGGTAACTAAAATCCATGTGCTATTCTTTTCTATCTGATCTAATTCTTCTTCCATAGCTTTCATCCAACATTCATCTTTACATGCTTCAATTACTAATACCTGTTCAACTTGAGAAATTAAACATACCTCATTAGCTACCAATCTTCTTCTTGTCATCACTCCATTGTTCTGATCCCCAATGATCTGATCTTCTGAATGATTCAATCTTACATACCTAGGAGTCTTTTGATTCTCTGTTCCTCTTTCCTATTTTTTAGTTACTGTTGATTATTTTTGTACTGCTGGAGTAACTGGTTCAACATTCTGTTCTAGTAAAGGTGTTATTGGTTCAGTTATGATCATTTCCATTGTCTGTTCTTGCTCATAAATTCTGATGATCATTTCCATTGTCTGTTCTTGCTCATAAATTCTGATTTGACTTTTTTTTTTCTCATCCACCTTGACATTAGCACTCTCCACAATTCTTTGCAATCTTTTTTTATCATCTATTTGCTTTGCTTTCATTAGAATAACCAAGAAATATTCCTTCATCACATCTAGGATCAAATTTGCCAATGAAATAATCTCTCTTAATATAGCATTTACTACCAAAGATTCTGAAATACTTAACCGTAGGTGTATTGCCAAACCATAATTCATAAGGTGTCTTATCAGTTTCCCCTTTGATATGAACTCTATTGAATATATAAACTATTTTTCTCATTGCTTCTATCCAATAGATATGAGGTAGATTAGCTTCCATCATCATGGTTCTAGCAGCATCCAAGATAGTTATATTCTTTCTTTCCACAACTCCTTTCTGCTGAGGTGTCGAGGGAGCATAAAATTGTCTCCTTATACCATGCTTCTCACAAAAGTTATTAAACTCACCAGATGTGAATTCTCCACCATGATCTGACCTTAAGCACTTAATCTTCAATCATGTCTCAGTTTCAACCTTAGCTTTAAAGATTTTAAACTTTTCAAAAGCCTTAGATTTCTTCCTTAGAAAATTAACGCACATCATTCTAGAATAATCATAAATGATTAGCATAAAATATCTATCACCTTGAAATCTTTTGATTCTAGCAAGGCCACACAAATCTGATAACTCAATGATGAACCACTAGTACCAAACTGGTACTAAGAAGGGGGGGGTGAATCAATACATACACAAATACAGTTCAAAACTGGTTTGATAGCAAACACTCACAATGACTGATAAACAGAGATACCGGTAAGACAAAGTACAACCGGTAGCATCCAATATAGCTCAATCAGTCATGAACTGGTCACTCACTAAGCTTTTCTCTTAGCTCAATACCACATTATCATAATATTCACATGCATGAACTAGTAGACTTTACCATCAAATCTTCACAACAGTGAGTTCAATATGTTTTATAGATAGGCATAAAACATAGAAACTTTCATGTGCATAATAGATAAAACAAAGAATCAAAAGGCATTTCACATGACACACATATTTTTCACGTGGAAACCCAACTGGGAAAAACCACGGTGGGGATGAATACCCACAAGCTGCTTTTTGAACTCTTTAGAAGTCTACTCTATTAGGAGCCTTGTCAGATTAAGAACATTACAATAGGTTCTGGTAGGAACCGATCTTGTTAGGGATCACCCGATTAAGGGATACTTGGTTAAGGGTTAAACCCAATAGGGTCAGCTTGTTAGAGGATTTTAAGAACTCAATAGCTGAAAGGATCTCCTAAGCTTTTCTAGCTTCTCAGAACTCATTAGCTTTGAGTTACCCGGTTAAGGGATTTACAACAAGCCAGTTAAGACCACCCAATTTAAGGGATTTTGAATCAAGCTGGTTAAGGCTACCCTATTAGGGGATTTTACAACTGTTGAAGTGGTTAGAGACCAATAGGTATTACAATGATCTGTTAAAAGCACTTAATACCAGTACAGATCCATTTAGGCTCCTCTTTTCCTTCTACACATACACTTTGCAGGTATCTCTTCTCTCCTATGGTCTGGCAAGAATCTTGTATCACTTTCGTTGGATACACACTCACAACTTTTGCCAGCAACTTCAGACAAAAACCTAACATCGACCTTATAGGGAACATATAGGTCGGTAGCAAAAACCTTAAACCCTAAACTTGTTAGGTTGGGCAATTCAAATGGTTTGATCCTGACCGTTGAAATATACTGCATTAAATGCACTAGTCTTGAGTCGATCTCAAGACATTCTCCATCATCCATTATCCACCGTTTTCATGGTGTCTAATAACCCATCACGCGTTATCACCATTTGATAGACTTTGAACATTCCCGAGGTAGATAGGGATAGTCTTCTTTATGCAAGATCCTTCACGCGCATAGAGCTTACTTGGCAACACAATCTGTCCTTCATCATACTGTTAACTCATCACACAAAGAGCACCAATTGAGTCACATAGACATGAGATACTCCAACCGGAAACCCCAAAGTGGAAGCTACCTTACCAACCGATAATCATACAATGCTTCCATGTGCTGGTTCCCATAACTGCATGTCGGTTCACTTTGAACAAATGTGCCACTTCACTTTGGCATATACCGGTTCACACATATGCTGGTACCTGTTTCTTCACTTATCTCATGTGCCAGTTCACACTATGTCTCATATTGACATCAATGACAACATACAATATCATTATGTCTTCATGCCAGTTTACACAAGGCTCATGGTGGTTCACATAATGCTCATGCTGGTTCACATAATGCCAACAATCTCCCCCTTTGGCATTGATGGCAATATACAAAAGATATCTTCTCTGCTTCACATCTTCTCCCCATTTGTTGCAGATATCTTTTCACTTCACTTCTTCTCCCCCTTTGACAACAATGCCAATAGTGGAGGTATAATCATCACTGTTTCCTCATGCTACTCCCCCTGAGGAGTAGCAACCTTCAAAACACTAATCAACCTAAGATTTGTGTATCCAGTACCTGATTGATGTAGAACAACCACTTTTAGTTCACCTCTTGAAGGGGCAATACCCCTAATTCACCTCTCAAATACACAAATGTTGTCTTTGGGAGAGGCTTGGTGAATATGTCTACTAACAACTCCTTACTGGACACATGCTCCAGTGCAATCTCTTTATTTTGAACCTTTTCCCTCAAGAAATGATACTTAAGCTCAAAATGCTTGGCTCTAGAATGTAAAACCAGATTCTTTGATATATTGATAGCACTTGTGTTATCACAAAATATACTTACCGGTTCAGATACAAGGATCTTGAACCCTTCCAGTACATGCTTCATCTAGATTGTCTGAGTGCAGTTCATGAAAGCTGCAACATACTCCGCTTCTGCTGTAGACTGAGAGATGCAACTCTGCTTTTTACTCATCCATGAGACTAGTCTACCACTAAGAAAGAATGCACCACCTGTTGTGCTCTTTTGGTCATCCACATTACCGGCCTAATCAGCATCTATGAATACTTTCAGATTGAAATTATTGCTATATGGGTACCACAATCCATAGTCAATTGTTCCCTTCAGATACCTAAGAATTCGCTTGACTGCACTCAAGTGAGATTCTCTTGGACTCTTTTGGAACCTTGCAGTAATGCCAACTACATGTGCAATATCCGGTCTGCTATGCACTACATAATGCAACTTACCAATCATTGATTGGTATTCCTTCTCATCAACTAGTGTAGAGTCATCTTCCTTTGTCAATTTGCAACCGGTCACCATCGGTGTACCAACTGGTTTGCTATCTTCCATGCCAAAAGTCTTCAACACCTCTTTGACATATTTGGACTGAGTGATGAAGATTCCATCCTTCATCTGTTGGATCTGCAATCCAATGAAGAACTTAATCTCCCCTATGAGTGACATTTCAAACTCTTTCTTCATCTCACCAGCAAACTCATGACTCATCTTGTCATCTCCACCAAAGATGATGTCATCAAAAAAACTTCATAGATCAGGATCTGATCTTCTTCAGACTTCAAGTAGATATTACTATCTTCACTTGTTCTCTCAAATCGAATCTTCATAAGATGGGAATGTAGGTGCTCATACCATGCCCTGGGTGCTTGCTTTAGACCATATAATTCTTTGTGTAGCCTACATACCATGTTACTATCTTCAGATAGGGTAAACCCATCTAGTTGCTCAATATATACCTCCTCTTCAAGTACACCATTTAGGAATGCAGATTTTACATCCACTTGATATACCTTGAATCTCTTAAAAGCTGCATATGCAAGAAGCATACGAACTCCTTCCAATCTAGCTACAGGAGCAAAGGTTTCCCCATAGTCTTCACCTTCTTCTTGAGCATATCCTTTGCATACCAGTCTGGCTTTACTCCTAATCACTGTGCCATCCTCATTCAATTTATTTCTGAACACCCATTTGGTGCCAATGACATTTTTATGCTCTAGTCTAGGTACCAAGGACCATGTACCATTTTTCTCTATCTAGTCAAGTTCTTCTCCCATTGCCTTGATCCAGTCTTCATCATTATGAGCCTCTTTGAATGATTTAGGCTCAAATTCAGAGATCATACATAAGTTTTCTCTAATCTTTCTTCTGGTAAGGATTCTTGCATCCTTATCACCTATGATTTGCTTGGGATCATGATTTAGCTTAACATACCGAGGAATGGTCTTAATTGGTTCTTCTTTCTTTTCTTCTTAATCCTTATCTTCATCAATATCAACATTCATCGATTCTAGAACACTATTACTGGTGCTCGGTTGATTGACAATCGGTTCCCAGAAGGTTGCAACCGGTTCATTTACAACTTGCTCACTGTCGGTTTTCTTAGTCTTCTCAGAGGATTTGTCAACTCTTACATTGATTCTTTCCATAATTCTCTGAGTCCTATTGTTGTAGCACTTGAAAGCTTTACTCTTGGTGGAATATCCTAGAAATATTCCTTCATCACATTTAGCCTCAAATTTGCCCTAATGTTCACTCCTCTTGATGTAACATTTGCTACCAAAGACCTTAAAATAGTTTACCACAGGATCTTACCAGTCCAATACTCATAAGGAGTTTTGTCCTTGCTCTTTTTGATGAGTACCCGGTTCATAGTGTAAACTGTAGTGCTCACCGCTTCTCTCCAAAAGGTGTGAGCAACCTTTCCTTGGATCAACATAGTTCTAGTTGCTTCAACCATAGTCTAGTTATTCCTCTCTGCTAGGCCATTCTGCTGTGGAGTCCGGGGGGCAGACAACTGTCTCTTGATGCCAAATTCTTCACAGTACTTGTTGAATTCACTTGAAGTGAATTCCCCTCCTTGATCAGTTCTGAGACACTTGATCCTTTTATCGCTTTCTTTTTCCACTAATGCTCTTAAAGCTTTGAATTTCCCAAAATTTTCAGACTTGTCCTTCAAGAATGTGACCCACATCATTCTTGAGCAGTCATCAGTGAGAATCATGAAGTACCTATCACCCTACACACTTCTAGTTCTCATAGGACCACATAAATCAATATGCACAAGATCAAGCAAGTTGTCAGCAGTGAAAGATTTACCTTTAAAAGTTTAGGAAGACATTTTCCCCAACTGACATTCTCTACACAAGGTATTATCTAGTTTGCTCAGCACCGACAACCCTCTAACTGCCTTGATCTTACTAGCCTTCACAATGTTGTCAAAGTTCACATGGCAGAATCTCCTATGCTATATCCAGCTATCATCAAGCTTAGCCATAAGACATGTACTTATATTAGTATTTAGATGAAATAGGTTACCTTTAGTCTGCATGTCGGTGGCTACCAGTTTACCATCTTTACCTTTGATTCTGCAAACTCCATTCTTGAATTGCAGAGTGAGTCCACTGTCATTTAACTGGGCAACACTTAAAAGGTTGTGTCTGAGACCATCAACCCGATACACATTGTCAGCACTACTCTTTCCATTCAAGGAGATGGACCCTCTGCCTTTGACCATGCTTGGTACATCATTGCCAAAGTGAATCACACCACCATCATACTCTTCTAATGATATAAACTTGCTCTAGTCACCAGTCATATGGTGAGAGCAGCCACTGTCAATGATCCACTCATTTGAATCATCAAACTGGGAGACAAGAGCCTTCTTGTCTATTACATCTTCCTTTATAGCAACGAACACAATGTCTTCATTTTCTTCATCTTCTGATTCCTCATCCATGACACCTTCGTCCACTACCATAGAACAATTTCTCAGGTTTCCTCCTTTGAATTTCTTGAACCTTTCTGGTTTGTCCTTCTTGTCACTATTAGGACAGTTCATAGCAATATGTCCTATCCAATTGCAGGAGAAACATTTCAAAGGTACCTTACCTTTGTATTTACCAGTTCCTTTTGGGAATCTCTTGGCTAGAAGAGCTTCAAATTCCATCAGAAACTCTTCATCCTTCATTTCTCTATTCTGACTAGGTTCCCCACTAGTGCTAGCCTCTCTTCCTTTTCTGGATGGTATAGCAGAAGCTTTAAAAATCTGATTCTGACTTTTGAACACTACCATCAAAGCTATTCAGCTCATAAGCTCTCAACTTGGCTATGATGGAGTCCAAGGATGCCTTAGACTTGTCTATTGATCTCAGTTCTTGGATAGTAGCAACCCTTATTGCATAGACCGGCAACAGGGATCTTAGGACTTTACTTACCACAGTGGAGTCTTCTATTTTGCTACCTGCACTCTTTATTTCTCCAACAACTATTTTGATTCTTATTCCATACTGTTGAATGGTCTCTCCTTCAACCATCCTCATGTCTTCAAACTTTCCTCTCAAGCTCTCTTCCTTGGACTATTTTACATGCTCATCACCACCATAGATATTTTCAAGAGCATCCCATACTTCTTTGGGACTTGCCTTGTCCTGAACATTAATAAACTCAATGTCAGATAGACTACTGATGAGGGCTTCCATGACTTGCCCATTTTCTTGTATCTCTCTCTTTTGGTCATCGATGAGAGTATCGGTAGGAACAACATATACATTTTTAACATAACTCCAGTGTTGAACACCCATGCTTTTGATGAATATCTTCATCCTGTCTTTCCATATACCAAAGTTTTCCCTGTTGAAATTTGGACCTTCCCTCTTCATCATTTGGCTAGGATCTTTTCCTCAAGTGGTTAAGCTTACAACACAAAGGACCTGGGTTGCTCTGATACCAATTGATAACTCAATGATGAACCACTAGTACCAAACCGGTACTAAGAGGGGGGGGGTGAATCAGTATAGACACAAATACAGTTCAAAACTAGTTTGACAGCAAACACTCACAATGACTGATGAACAGAGATATCGGTAAGACAGAGTGCAATCGGTAGAATCCAATATAGCTCAATCAGTCATGAACCGGTCACTCACTAAGATTTTCTCTTAGCTTGATACCACATTATCATAATATTCACATGCATGAACTAGTAGACTTTACCATCAGATCTTCACAACAATGAGTTCAATATATTTTATAGACCGACATAAAACATAGAAACTTTCATGTGCATAATAGATAAAACAAAGCATCAAAAGGCTTTTCACATGACACACATATTTTTCACATGGAAACCCAACTGGGAAAAACCACGGTGGGGATGAATACCCACAAGCTACTTTTTGAACTCTTTAGAAGTCCGCTCTGTTAGGAGCCTTGTCCGGTTAAGAACATTATAATAGGTTCTGGTAGGAATCGATCATGTTAGGGATCACCCGATTAAGGGTTAAACCTGATAGGGTCACCTTGTTAGAGGATTTTAAGAACTCAATAGCTAAAAGGATCTCCTAAGCTTTTCTAGCTTCTTAGAACTCATTAGCTTCGAGTTACCCGGTTAAGGGATTTACAGCAAGCCGGTTAAGACCACCCGATTTAAGGGATTTTGAATCAAGCCGGTTAAGGCTACCCTATTAGGGGATTTTACAACTGTTGAAGTGGTTAGAGATCAATAGGTATTACAATGATCTGTTAACAACAATTAATACTAGTACAGATCCGTTTAGACTCCTCTTTTCCTTCTACACATACACTTTGCAGGTATCTCTTCTCTCCTATGGTCTGGCAAGAATCTTGTATCACTTTCATTAGATACACACTCACAAGTTTTGCCAGCAACTTCAGACAGAAACCTAACATCGACCTTATAGGGAACATACAGGTCGGTAGCAAAAACCTTAAACCCTAAACTTGTTAGGTTGGGCAATTCAAATGGTTCAATCCTGACCATTGAAACATATTGCATTAAATGCACCAATCTTGAGTCAATCTCAAGATATTCTCCATTGTCCATTATCCACTGTTTTCATGGTAGCTGATAACCCATCATGCGTTATCACCATTTGATAGACTTTGCACATTCTTGAGGTAGATAGGGATAGTCTTCTTTATGCAAGATCCTTCACGCACACAAAGCTTACGTGGCAACACAATCTATCCTTCATCATACTGTTAACTCATCACACAAAGAGCACCGATTGAGTCACATAGACTTGAGATACTCCAACCAAAAACCCTGAAGTGGAAGCTGCCTTACCAACTGGTAATCATACAGTGCTTCCATGTGCCATTTCCCATAACTGCATGCCGGTTCACTTTGAACAAATGTGCCACTTCACTTTGGCATATACCAGTTCACACATATGCTAGTACCTGTTTCTTCACTTATCTCATGTGCCGGTTCACACTATGTCTCATATTGACATCAATGACAACATACAATATCATTATGTCTTCATGCCAGTTTACACAAGGCTCATGCTGATTCACATAATGCTCATGCTGGTTCACATAATGCCAACAAAGTCAATATGAATAAGATCAAGAACATTATTAGATTTGTCTTGTATACTCTTAAAAGAGGTTCTAACCCGTTTTCCCATTTTACATTCTTTATATACCAGATTATAGGGCTTCATTGTTGGCAAATGCACACTCTAATGAGAAATTGTAGGTGATTGAAGGTTTTTTCATTGATGGAAACCTTGCAATCATATGATACCGACAAGACAATATACAGGCACCGGAAACGACAGACTCTATACTGGCAAACAAGACACTGACAGACAAAGGAAGGATACCGACACCCTGGCTGACAAGAATTTTGTTTATAATGTATTTTATAATTAATTGTAAAATCATTGTAAGTCGACATGGAAAGTTGTAATATGACTCATATATGTATGAGATCATTGTAAGACATTTTGTAAAAAATGAAAAAGAGTAGAGGCAAAAATAAGGTAGACCTAATATGCGAATTATAGGTTAAGGGTTTATGTATGAAGCAGAGCTAAAACTAGTACTAGATCTGGCATAGCAGATGCTAATTTGAAGCAGTACAAGACATTGGATTTGTATAATCCATTTTGTAAGTCAGTGTGACTTCTTATTTTGTATTTGAGCAGTGAGCTCTAAGCACTTGGCCTTCCTGCATATGCAGGCCCCTATTGTAAGAGTAATATTCACTTATTGGCCAACAAGCGAATATTGTGGGTCACAAATCCCACTAAGGTTTTTCCCACACCAGGTTTCCTTGTTAAACTTATGTGTTATGATGTTCTTTTCATGTGGTTGTTGTTATCTTTGTTTGTTGTTTTATTTCTAGTTTACAAGTATACTGTATTGATATGTTTTACATGTTTTAAATCAAGTAAACTTTATAACTGGTTAGATACTGATTCACCCGCCCTCTCAATATCTTTGGGAATCCTAACATTCACAATCTTAGGTATATCTCTAACTGCCTTAGTTGAACTGATTTTTACCATGCAATCAAAATTCACATGACATAGCCTTTTATGCCAAAGCCAACTCTCACCAATTTGTGCAATCAAACATATGTTCTCACCATAATTTAAATGAAATATATTACCTTTTGTCTGAGTACCAGTTGCAATCTCCAATCCGGATCTATTAATAATTTTAAATTTTTCATCATTGAATTGTAATTGAAATCCCTTATCCACCAATTTTCCTACACTCAAAAGATTATGCCTGAAATCTTCAAGCCTAAGAATTTCTCTTTGAAAGACAACAATAGATGAACTTGAATTGTTAGTCACCATAGGATCTTTCTCAAGTGGTTAAGTTTCTGTAGAGAGGACAAGAGCTCTAATACCAATTGTTAGACAGTTCAAATAACTGGAAGACAACTGAGAGGGGGGGGGTGAATCAATTATCACTACATTACTAAAACCTTAAGCAATTAAAAGATTAATATCAGAACACATAAGATCAATACCGGAATGCATAAACCAATTACTGAAATAACAAATATACCAATTAAGCACAAGCAACAATTAGAGAATAAATACCATCCACATGACACCAAGATTTGTATGTGGGAAACCCGGTAAAGGGAAAAACCATGGTGGAAAGCCTACCCACAGTCAGATAATACTTTTGTAGTAAGTATGTGAATAAAAATTGAGTGGCCTTCACTTGTAGGAAGGCCAACATCCTAGAGCATACTGCTCATTACAAAAGGAGTCTCACTGACTACATTAAAATCTAGACTAGAATCCAGAAGGAAGAATGAACTGCAATGATAGCATCTCCTATGCCTGAATATGTTGGCCATTTGGTGGAATTGATTACGTGTTTCATTGATGTTTTGTCATTGATGCCAACACTAGATGTTTGGATACTTTACCGACACCCTTCTAGTCCCAATAGGTTGAGTGGTTTCTGTATACGATGAAAATGGATAACAACAGTGTTGAAAGACTAAATAAATTCAACCACAAAACCCTAGCCTAACAACAACAAAGATCCACCATAACATATGAAGATTACCTAAGACAATGCAAATCAAATGAAATCACAAAGATTATAGCATCACATGTCCAATAGGGTTTGGATCTCCATTCTTCCTATCTCCATTGATCTTGCTTGATATATTTTCTCTCAGATTTTATATGCACAAGAGCTCAACAAAGAACCGAAGTGTGGTTGCAAGTAGGCTTGATCACATATGAAAGAGTGTAGTCAATTGATCAGGATGCATATAGATTGATTAGGGTTGATAATGAAAGAAACATCTCCTTATATAGAAGACACTATAAGAAATGGAGGGATAAGATTGAGAGGTGTAAAAGATAAATGGTCAGCTATGAATAAAGGGTAGGTAAAAGAAATAATAAAATAATGAGAGGGTAGGTAGTGTAGGGATTAAGAGATGAATGACATGTGTCATAAGTAGAAAAAGGTAATGAATTAATTAAATAAATAAAGATTTATTTAATTAATAGAGGAAGTGGGATAATTAAATAAATAAAATATTTATTTAATTTAGGGAAAAGGATAATTTAAATAAATAAATCTTTATTTAAATGAGAAATAAGGCTAGAAGAGGATAAATGAATTAATTAAATAAATAAAGATTTATTTGATTAATAGAAGAATTAGGCTAAAGTAATTAAATAAATAAAGATATTTATTTAATTAGACATGACAATTTTAGGTGTCTACATTTTTTCCCTCTTTGAGACAATGCAGCTTGTCGTGTTGTTTCAAAGAAGATAATATGAACTAATACAAAGTTGCCTCAAGATGGGAATGATATGCCCCCTTGAGAGATTGGATGAAAATGTCTAGAAAGATCACAGACAATCTCTTAATAAGAAAGAAAGGCTAGAAAGGGTTGACCAGATAGGATAGAGTGATAGAGTCATGGGATAAAGAGGACTGACTCGAGAGACAAGGGCTAGGGCTAGGGCTAGGGAAGTCTATAAAATAGACCACGAGGGGAATACATCCTCATTTTCATCCACACATCCAAGAGATCAGAGTGCAGAGCGAGAGTAGAGAAGCAGCAGTCAGTAGCGATGGCATTGGTGCATAGATTCGATCATGTTCGCTGATTTCAGAGGCCAGCTGACGTAGGAGAGTCGGTAAGTACCACAAAACCTCTTTGTACTTTTTCACAATAAATGTTGACATTAATGTATGCTAGGTAGTGCAATAAATGCACTTTTAGGTAATGTCAAAAAAATGTCAAAAATGCCAAGGCACATTTGCATTGGTGCCAGGCACGTCTAGGTTGGCTAGGCACATTTGTGTTTGTGCCAGGTGCATCTATGTCATCTAAACACGTCTGTGAAGGGCAAAATTGCGTATGTGTCTTTTGAGCAACATTGCATTTACAACATCTCAGAAATGCGTCTGTGTCTGATAGAACCACATCTGTGTCAATTAAGCATGTCTATGTTTGACAGAATAGCGTCTGTGTCCTTTAAGCGCGTCTATGAAGTATATAGGCACGCCTATGTTCAAAATTGAAAACTTTCATAATCCAGCAAACAAGGAACATGCAGTTTCAGACTTATTGAGCTTCCTAGGTATCTCTTTGGCTTTTCATCTAGAATTCAACCTGTCTTTTGGGTCTCACAAAGTCCATCATTGCTTTACATCTTGCATTACATTCACATTTGTCTAAACTTGAGTCAAAAGTTCACTTGCTTGTCCTCATCATACTTTGTCAACACATTACATACATACAACATTTTGCTAAGTGGTCCCTCATCAAGGTCTATCACCTTTGGGTCTCATTTGGTCTTACTTAGAGTCAAGGTCAACTTACCTCATCAAGAGAAACTATCATCTCTTTGGAAGCCACACCTACTCTACTACATACATACTTGGTCTTACACTTTGGACATTGCAAGTACACCTCAGATTCATTTACATTTCATCCAACTCTTGGTCTTCCATACTCTTTTCCATTTTCATCTACTTTCACACATCTTGGTCAATACCTAGTTCATTGTTGAAACCCATTCCCAAAAATCTAGGAGAGAAGCTAAAAAGGCTTATGAGTTCCTATGAGTATGACAATGATATCTTATTCAATTTTGATCATACCACATTACCTGACATGGATGCCTATAGAAACATTCCAAATATTGAGAACATGGATACTATAAACAACAATGATACACACAATGACAATATGGACAACTTTTCTATACATTCAGCAGAAGTGGAAGACACCATTATGGATCCCCGTTTCAATCGATTGGTTGAGGAAATAATGAAGAGAGATAGACAATATTTCTTACAAGTGATGGCACATAGTGGAGCCAAGATTCCTCATGATTTTGACATGTCTCAAATAATGGAAAATCAACCTTTACAACAATCTTACTCCAACATGGATCAAAGGAGGCCTAATAGTGGAGGCAATAGAGGACCACATATGGTGCCTGAATCATCATCATCTTTGTTTCAAAAACCCGAGGTCCCATACACACATGGTCAAGCATATGATACTCACCTTCGCAGATCATTATGGAAGTCTTATGTAGAAAAATATGCTCAATCACATACCAACGCTAAGGATCAACCACCAAAGCAATTGGATATCCAAAGGCATGTTCAAAATTTGGACATAAGGAAACCCCATGTCAAATTTGGGGGTAGAGGCCGACGGAGGAGGCAGGGTGCAGTAGGAGAGAGGAGGGTGGCTCCATGAAGAGAGGGTGGAGAGGAGAGATGGGCTCAGGTGGTGAGAGGTCACAGTGGGTTGCCATTATAGGTGCCAGCAGCATAGGGTCCCAAATAGGTGCAGGGACAGGGACAGGGGCAGGGGCACCACATGAGTAGCCATAGGTACAGGCATAGGTACAACCACTAGTATAGTGGTAGGGACAAGTAGAGACATAGGTACAGGGGGGCAAGGAGGAGGAGGATGAGCTATTTGATTTGAGGGAGATCTACCAGGGATAGGCAGATGAGATCTAGGAGATAGAGAGGGAGAGGGATCAACTTAGGAGACAACTCAGGGACACTAAGTGGGAGCGAGATCAGGCTATCTAGCATTACACTGAGGGCTGGGAGGTAGGTGGCAGAGAACACAGGGGCTAGATATGCCTATGTTCTATGGGTAGGGGAGGAGATAGGTTATTGGTGAGACCTATACTACGGGGTAGTGCCACAAGAGCAGTGACCGAGGAGCTTCTGCAGACCATTGCGGACAGCGACAACCACTAGAGGGAGTCACAAGAGACAGGTGTCTAGTGGTGGGGTCATGGGTCCTCCACCACCACCAAATAGAGGGGACAGGAGAGATGATCCTCGGGTGGGTCCTTCCAAGGCTCAGACTCCATCAAGGCCAGGTGGATCCGAGGGAGGGAGTTCATCATAGCCTTAAAGGGCTCCCTATGTATCAGTTTTGTACCATTTTTGTATGATGATGTAGACACCTTCGGGTGATTTGTAGCCATATGATTTTGACATCATTGTATTATGACACTTATGATTATATATATATGAGATGATGCATCTTTGTGGTAGCTATATGCATGTGTACCTATGTGATGAGATGTTTCATGATGTATGTTTCTATGTGATGTTTATGTTATGGATGCAAATATGTACATGAGGAAATGCAATATTTTTGTTCTTTTTATGTTTTTAAATGTTATGCAAATGCAAATGTGAATGTATGAAATGCCAATGAATATGATAATGCAAATGACTATTTACATGATAAAAATGTAAGATGTGCTAACATGTGTTGTGTGCAGAATGTGATGCAATTGTGATATATATATGTATGTATGAAATGCTTAATATGTGGTAATGTAGGTGTAGACTATATGAAATACAAATATTTTTGGTGTGTCATTATACTCAGTCGTGTGATAGCAGGTTACACGGACTCAGGAAGGATGATGAAAGTTAATCAAGAATAGGGGATGGAAGACAAAATATATGAAAGTGAAAGAGCTTCTTATGCATTATCATCATTGAGCTTTATTATGACAAGTAGGTTATGACAATTTAGATATATGTTCAACCTAGAAAGTCATTGTACCTATTTGCATGTAGATCAGATAATTGCAAACAAGGAATGCCTCAGTTCATACTAGACTCATAGTGTCCTTATATCCTTGGACAAGTCATAGTATTACTAAGAGACAATCCATAGACAGCAAAGAAAATAGGTGACGATACCCCATCCTTGCCTTTCTAGTCAAAGACAACCTGGAGATAGAATCTCTAGTCAGAGACATCCCGGAAAATCTAAAAGACATGTCACCAAAAGATAAAACCAAAAAATAAAACCAAGACTCGACACCAACATCCACTATAGTCCTCAAGTTTTACTATCTCTTGTCACTTGTATAAGTCTTATTTGATTGTGGTCACAATGTTTACTTTCACAAAAAGGATAGATAGCACTGAACCATATGTTGTCTGAGTCTGTTGAAAGATTTGATTTGTTGATGCCCATTGTTGCTATTGTGTCTTGTCTAAAACTGACTGAATCCATGAAAATGATACTTTATTGTAGAGAAGACAGAACTTTATTGTGGATCTATGAAGAAAATGCTTCTTTATTACAGATTGTGCATGGATAGACTGAAGAAAAGTAGAAGAAAATGTACTCCTCAAAACGTGTGATGATCTCGGTTCCACACCCATCACTAGACGTAGGATCTGCCTTAGCCACATATAGGAGCTGATTTATTATGGATGGAAAGGGTGAAAAGGGGGTTATTATGAATGGCTAACCAATCTTAGGTAGATCAATAACAAGCCATGATGGGAATGGGTAAGTTTATTATGGATGGATAGGTCGTGAGTGTGTGCAAAAAGTGAAAGGATGAAAGTGAATCCTAAAGGAGGGAGGAGAAATGTCTCTACACATGGCACTAGTGACCTAGTTTTCACCATGGTACTTGCCCAATGTGCCATCAAAGTGGTTTTCACTATTGGACAAAATTTTTTTCTTTACTTTTTTTCTTTTTTTATTTTTTTGTTGTCACAAGGTGCCTGTTTCCCAGGTTTTCACCAAGTAACGATTTTTATGTTTTATGATTTTTTTTGTATTTTTAATTTTTGTATTTTATTTTTTTGTATTTTTGAATTGGGATACTTTGAAGAACTATGTGTAAAACCTACAAAAGTGCATGTTGTTGATAGGATCCTCTAAAGGTTCACCCTTTGTGGTTGAGAGATGATATGCACCAGATCCATATGCTACTGTGATGATGTAACGACCAAGCCAGTTCGGTTCGAACTTTCTCTTCCTCTCTCCGTCTTGCTGATTTTTAGGATTTTCTCTGGGAACTAAGTCACCTACCTCAAATGTGCGAGGCTTGACTTTATGATTGTAGTTACGACTCATTCATTATTGATAAGCCTTGAGATGATTAAAAGCAGATTGTCTTTGTTCATCCAATAGTTCAAGTTCTTGTAAGCGAGAGACCCTATAGTCTTCATCACTGATAATATTTTGCAAAGAGACTTGTAAAGAGGGTAACTCGACCTCAATAGGCAAGATAGCTTCAGTGTCATAGACAAGTGAATAGGGTGTAGCTCCTATAGGTGTTAGGACACTTGTACGATAGGCCCAAAGTGCGGGATTAAGTTGGACATGCCAATTACGACCAGCATCGTTGACTGTCTTTTTTAGGATTTTAAGGATTGTTTTATTAGACACCTCAGCTTGACCATTACCTTGGGGGAAATAAGGTGTGGAGAAATGATGGGTAATATGGAAGCAGTCACAGAGTTCATGAACATCTTGATTTTTGAAGGGACACCCATTGTTGGTGATGATGGAAACAAGAATACCGTATTGACAAATGATATAGTTGAGAATGAATGTAGCAATTTGCTTTCTAGTGACTTGTGTAAGAGGCACTTCTTCGATCCATTTTGTGAAATACTCTATGGTAGTGATGATGAACTTATGACTGTTGGAAGAAGGAGGGTGAATCTTGCCTATGAGATCGAGTCCCCACTGACAAAAGGGCCAAGGAGTCGCAATTGGTTGAAGTTCTTGTGCTAGCGCATGAATGAGGTCTCCATGAATTTGACACTACTTACATTTCTTGACAAACTAATATGAGTCTTTTTCCATATTGGGCTAGTAATATCTAATCCTGATGAGTTTCTTGGCTAAGGTAGGACCACTAGAATGTGGACCACATATCCCTTCATGAACTTCATGTAATGCAATCTGAGCTTCATCCCCTTCTAAACATCTAATAAGAGTGCCATCTAGACCTTGATGGTATAGGATATCAGCTAAAATGACATATCAAGAAGATTGGCGAATGAAAGTGCGATGTTGGTTATTGGATAGGTCAAGAGGTAGGGCATTGCCCCGAAGGTATGTGAAAATCGCACCATATAATTGGGACTCAGGACTGATAATACATATCATTTCAATAGGAGTGATTTCATATGAGGGAACCAAAAGGTTATCCACCAAGAACTCATAGTAGGTCTCATTTGGTGATAGATCAATTAGTGAAGCAATTGTAGCCATGGCATCCATGGCTCAATTCTGCTCTCTTGGTATCTACTCAAAGTCTATCTTCATAAAATTTTGTTTCAAGTCATCCACCATTCTTTAATAGGGAATTAATTTCTCATCCTTTGTTTGGTAGTCATTAGTTTCTTGATGAATTATAAGTTGAGAGTCCCCCAAAACATGAAGTTCCTGGATCTTCCATTGAACTGCAATCCATAATCCAGTTGTTAATGCCTCATATTCCACTATGTTATCAGTGCAGGGAAATCATAATCGATATGATTTTGGTATAGAATCCCCTTGAGGAGTTATGAAGAGGATGCCAGCTCTTGCCCCATGCTATGTGTGTGAGCCGTCAAAGTATAGTTGCCAGGGCTTTGCATGTGACACTGTTAAAATGGATTCATCTAGAAATTCTTAAATTAGAGGAACATCATCTAACATGGGAGAATCTGCTAACTGATCTGCGATAGCTTGTCCTTTTATTTCTTTTCTATCCACATACTCGATGTTGAATTCACTCAAGAGCATCACCCATTTGGCTAGTCGCTCAGTAAGTGTTGCTTTATTGAGAAGGTATTTCAATGGATCGATCCTTGTAACCAACTTAGTTTTATGAGTTAGCATGTAATGTCATAATTTCTATGAAGCAAAGACCACAACAAGACATGAACACTCAATTGGTGTGTAATTTAGCTCATATCCCACCATTGTGTGACTGATGTAGTAGACTACCTTTTCTTTGCCCTCAACAACCTATTGTGCTAAGAGTGCCCCCAGTGTTGTTGAAGTAGTTGATATGTATAGTAATAGAGGTTGATCTAGAACTGGTGGCATCAAAACTAGCAGATTTAGAAGATAATCTTTGAGTATTTGGAAAGCCTATTGATAGTTATCATCCCATTTGAATTTGATGTTTTTATGTAGCAAGTGCTAAAAAGGATTACACTTATCTACAAGTTGTGCTATGAATCTTCATATGGACTAGAGTCTCCCTTGCAAAGATCAAAGATGACTAATGTTTCATGGTGGTTGCATCTCTAGGATGGCCTTGACTTTTGCTGGATCGGCTTCGATTCCTCTTTTTGATACAATGAATCCTAGGAGCTTCCTGGAGGTTACTCCAAAGACACATTTCTTGGGGTTTAATCTTACTTTGTCTTTTTCCAACTGATCAAAGATGACTGAAAGTATGTGTAAATGTGTATCTCTATCTATTGATTTGCCCAAGAGGTCATCAACATAATCTTCCATAGTAACATGCATGAGATCATGAAAGATAGTAGTCATGGCTCTTTGATATGTAGCGCCTGCATTTTTTAACCTAAAGGGCATGACATTCCAACATAAAGTTCCCCAAGGACAAGTGAATGCTATTTTGTGCTGATCCTTGGATGCGATTTTTATTTGATTATAACCAAAGAATCCATCCATCAAAGATAACATTTCATGACCTGTTGTGAGATCTACAATCAAATCTATGTTTGGTAATGGGAAGTCATCCTTAGGACAAGCTTTGTTGATGTCTCTAAAGTCTGTACATATCTTGATACTATGATCTAGTTTATTGATAGGCACTAAGTTGGAGATCCATTCAGGATAATCAATTGGGCATATGAATCTGACATCCAATAATTTTTCAAGCTCTACCTTGACTAATAATGCCACTTGTGGATGCATCTTTCTTAGTTTCTATTTCACTAGTTTTGCCCCCTGTTTAACTGTCAAATGATGCATTACCAAATCCAGATCCAATCTAGGCATATCAGTGTATGACCATGCAAAATTTATTTGTCTGTCTCTGTCAGGGATTGTACTAGGAATATGTTATGTGGACTTTCTTCTGTACCAATGTTTGTTTTGATGGTTTCCTCTACCAACATAGATGATTTTTCTTCATGGGATGCTGGCAGAATGTTGGGCCTTCCATCCTCGGGTGCCTCAAAGAGGTTTTCACCCTTAGATAAGTCCTTTCTTTTTACTTTTTTGGGGTCAGATAGCGCCACAACGTGGTTTTCACTATAAGACCCTTGATTTGTTTTTATTTTTATGTTTTTGCGACTGGAGGGCCTGACACCCTCACCAAAATATCCCACATTGTTGAGTTCTATAGTGTATCCTGCCTTACGGTCCCCAATGGGAAGATCATCTTGTATGCCTAGATAATCAATAAAGGCTTCATCATTTTGGAATGTATAAAACTATGCAGGTCCTTCATGGCCCCAGTCAATGAGTTAGTATTGAACAAGGGGAAGGTGTTTGATGTCTTCAAAGTTAGTGGGGCTAAGAGTGAAAGTGCAGTTATATTCAGGTATGTCGAGGTAGTCATCGAGGTCATCATTGGTACTCTCCTCATCTATCTCAATTGTGAACGAATCCAAATTATCATCACTAGTAGAGGATTCTGGGATAGGTGTTCTCATTCTATGTGGTTTCGACCCAGAACCTAGAGGTAAGGACTATATGGGGTCCTCAGGGGTTGTTTCTTGACCAACTTTGAATTTTCTATAAAATTCCTCTTCTTCTGTGGGTTCACATGGTTCTTTGAATGTCTCGGTGAGTTCATAGTCACTGGAGGATTTGTCTGAATCCCATTCCGATTCATTGGAGTCTGTGGAATAATGATTCTCTTGTTGAATTTTGGTAGCTTTGATTTGTAATGCTTCTCCTGTCTTTTGAGTGTTTACCTTGGAAGTCATGAAACCAAGTCCTTTCAAGCATTCCTTTTTGAATGTCAATTCAGGTTGTAAAGGTTCAATGATGCCTTCCTTCCTTAAGCCAAGAGGACTTTTGCCATCATACCCAAATTTTTGTAGGATCTTGAATCCTTTGCCATACTTTTCACATGGTATGCTGATGTGATCTTGTGTATCATTTTCAATGTCTTTGTAAAGCATGTTGTATAAGTCTTCTTCTTCTAGTTCACCCCATCTTTGAAAGATAGTAGGGTCCCATTTGAGTATAATGATAGATACCTTCTTATTAGGATGTGGTCTTCCATATTCTATTGGTGAACTTGTTACTTGTTGTAAGCACATGGTTTGATTCAAAGTGTATTCACCCATGCCCTTGTCCTGAAATTTCCCTTTAAGCTCACCTTGTTTTGATGTCAAAGGTTTTAATGATTCAGGATCAATGCATGCAAAAGAAGGGACAACTTCCCTATTACTTGGAATGATCATCTCAACTTTTGGTCTCAAGTTATTGTAGTATATGTATAGATTAGAATCACCATTAACTGTTATCTCAACTCCATTGTGAGGAAACTTAATGCATTAGTGATATGTAGATGGGACTACCCTCATTTCATGAATCCAAGCATGTCCTAGTAATATATTGTACATGAGATCTAGGTCTAGGACTTGACAAACCACATCCTTCATAACTAGCCCAACTCTGAGAGGCAAGGTGACCGTGCCTTTGGATGAACACTCTTCATCATCATATGCCTTGATGGTAATTTTGTTTGTAGAATTCACAGCTTTATCAGAATATCCCAATTGTTTAATAGAGCTCAATGTACAATGTTTAGACCTGCTCCTCCATCTATCAAGACTCGTTTTATTTGATGTTTGTGTATGAAGACTTCAATGTGTAATGGTGCATTATGTGGCTGACTTATAGAGGCATCATTAGCTTCTATGAATGTAAGGGAGTGTGGAACAGAAAGGTATCCCACCATGGCTTGAAACTGGTCCACGTTCAGATCATTAGGGATAGCAGTGTCCCTCAAGATTTTGTGAAGAATAGCTTTATGTGTGAGGGATATGCGTAAGAGCTCAAGGATGGAGATGAGGGCAAGTGTCTTCCCCAATTGTTCTACAAGGTCATGTTCAGGTTTGGTTGATGAGGAAATGGTGTTTTTTGCTGGAGCACCTTGTAAAGTGAATTTACCTCGATGAGTTGTAACATTACATTCAGAGGTAGGTTCAGAAGAAGATCCAATTCCTTTCAAGATGATCTTGGGTCTTTGTGTAGAATTCTCAGGCATTTTGTCCTTGATGATAATGGTAGAGACATAATTGTCCATCAAGATGTGATTGATAGTTGAATCATAGTTATAAGATGCTATGGTATAGTTGGTCTAGTCATCTATGGCTTTAGCTTTTCCGTTGTCATGCTTTGGGAATGGTTCCTTAAACATCTCATGTTCTTGATTGGATGAGTGTCCTTTAATCTCAATGTCACCTCTATCATTGAGATCTTCTATGATGTTCTTCAATCAATGACAATTTTCTATTTTATGCCCTTTGCTCTTATGAAATTCACAATACTCATCGTCATTCCACCAATTTGGTTTAACCTTTGGCTCATATGGAGGAAAATCTGGAATTGTGATTATCTTGTTTGCCACTAGCTTTTTGAAAATGGACTCAAGTGGTTCTCCCAATGGAGTGTACTTCCTTCATGACTTTGAAGTTGTTTGAGTATTCACCTGATTATTTGTAGAGCTTGATCCAAAAAAAAATGATTTTTGGTCGTACCGTATTGGCATCCACAACACCATCATTGATTGTGTTCTTGTTTTTATTCCAAAATCTTGGCTTATCTTTTCCTTTAAAGTCATCTTTGTTTTCTTTGAATATCTTAATGACTCCTTGTTAAATTAGGACCTTCTATATTGCTAAGCCTTTTTCAATGGCGTCCTTGAAGGTGGACAAACAAGATTTTCTTAGGTCATAACCAATGTCTTTGTTAACATTTTGGGTGAACATCTCTACCATTTGTTTTTGTGGAATTTCACAAGAGCATCTGCTGGCTAGATTTCTCCATCTTTGTAAACACGATGAAAAAGATTCTCCATCCTTTTGCTTGGTGTTGCACAAAGTGTTGACTGATATGTCTGTCTCTATGTTGTATGAAAAATGTTGGATAAAATCCTCTACTAAGTCACCCCATGATTTAATTCCAGGGGGAAGTTGGGAGAACCATTCCATAGCTTGATCACCTAAGCTTTGTTGGAATAATCTCATCAAATATGTCTCTTCTATTGCTACTTCAATGCAAGCTATGAAAAACTATCTTATGTGTGCCTTAGGATCCCCTTTTCCTCTATACTTATCAAACTTAGATCTCACAAAGTGTGTACGAAATGGAGGCATTGGAATGCTTTTGTCAAATGGATAGGGACATATGTCTCTCATTGTGTAAGTTGGGTTTGGTGTATTTATGTCCTCCATTTTCTTTTGTAAGTCCTTGATTTGTTGTTCCAAATTTTTCTTAGGTGGAGACTGACTTCTTGTATCAAACCCCATGCCTGAACCACCAAGTGGAGGAGGAGCATGTTGCATATATGGATGATATTGATCATACACATGTTCATATGGAGGAGGTCTATAATGATATTGTGTATATGGACCACTTGGTATAGAGTCATGTTGAGGAATGGAATATCTACTTTGTCCATGTATACCATACTCTATAGGAATGTCATGAGTTTGTTCTAGTGTGTTGCCCCAAAATTTGATGTGAGGTTTCCTTGTGTCCAAATTTTGAGCCTGCCTTTGAATATCCAATTGCTTTGGTGGTTGATCCTTAGCATTGGTATGTGATTGAGCATATTTTTCTGCATAAGACCTCCATAATGGTCTGCGAAGGTAAGTATCATATGCTTGACCATGTGTGTATGGGACCTTGGGTTTTCAAAACAAAGATGATGGTGATTCCGGCACCATATGTGGTCTTCTTTTCCCTCCACTATTAGGCCTCCTTTGATCCATGTTGGAGTGAGATTATTGCAAAGGTCGATTTTCCATTATTTGAGACATGTCAAAATTGTGAGGAATCTTGACTCCACTATGTGCCATCACTTGTAAGAAATTTTGTCTATCTCTCTTCATTATTTCCTCAACCAATCTATTGAAATGGGGATCCATAATGGTGTCTTCCACTTCTGCTAAATGTACAAAAAAGTTGTCCATATTATCATTGTGTGTATAATTATTGTTTATAGTATCCATGTTCTCAATATTTGGAATTTTTCTATAAGCATCCATGTCAGATAATGTAGTATGATCAAAATTGAAAAAGATATCATTGTTATACTCATAGGAACTCATGTTTGCGGACTCTTGAGCTTCTTTAGCTTCTCTCCTAGATTTTTAGGAATGGGTTTCAACCATGAACTAGGTATTGACCAAGATGTGTGAAAGTAGATGAAAATGGAAAATAGTATGGAAGACCAAGAGTTGGATGAAATGTAAATTAATCTAAGGTGTACTTGCAATGTCCAAAGTGTAAGACCAAGTATGTATGTAGTGGAGTAGGTGTAGCTTCCAAAGAGATGATAGTTTCTCTTGATGAGGTAAGTTGACCTTGACTCTAAGTAAGACCAAATGAGACCCAAAGGTGACAGACCTTGATGAGAGACCACTTAGCAAAATGTTGTATGTATGTAATGTGTTGACAAAGTATGATGAGGACAAGCAAGTAACCTTTTGACTCAAGTTTAGACAAATGTGAATGTAATGCAAGATGTAAAGAAATGATGGACTTTGTGAGACCCAAAAGACAGGTTGAATTCTAGATGAAAACCCAAAGAGATACCTAGGACGCTCAATAAGTCTGAAACTGACTGTTCCTTGTTTGCTGGATTATGAAAGTTTTCAATTCTAAACACAGATGTGTCTGTATACTTCACAGATGTGCTTAAAGGACATAGATGCTATTTTGTCAGACACAGACACACTTAAATGACATAGACATGTTTCTGAGATGTTGTAAATGCAATGTTGCTCAAAAGACACAGACGCGTTTCTGCCCTTCATAAACACGTTTAGATGACACAGACGTGGTTCTGTTAGACACAGACACATTTCTGCAAACTTTGTGGAATTTTTCCAATCTGTGAAGTTGTTTTGTTGTGACCAAATCTGAATGTTTGACTATTTTTCATGACAAGAGGACATAATGTTGATGAGGACTCAATGTTTGCAAGTGTTTAGACTGAAAATGACTCAAACAAAAGTGTGTTGTTTGATGTAAAAAATGTTTTGCATATAGTTGAAGACACAAAAGACATAATGTTTTGGTGTTTGGTCTTGAATGTTTGATTGTTTAAAATAAGTCAAGCATAATTTTTATGGCTAGCCAAGACAATAGTTGTTGATCCCACATGGCATTTCCCCTGAGGCTACGCTATTTAGAGCAGATAATTAGATGCTTGACCCCACTGGCTCCACCCTCGACACTCACTTCTCGGGGCAGCCAAGCATCTGTTCCCACAAAAACTCCTCATGGCAAACTTTGTATCTCTACTAAGAACCGTATGTGTGTGGGCTGCTACCAGAGGTCTGGCCTCCTGCCCCAACAACTAAAAAGATTTTGGCTTCTAAAACAAAAAGGTGCTAGTAAGGGCATCCACTCATGTGGCCATACATGTGACACTTTCAGCTCTATAAATATAGAAGGCTCCCAGTCGATAGGGGTTACGCCCTACAACTGATCAAATGGGTTTATGGGGAGACATAGTGTCAGTATGAACTAATCAGCACATGTTATCCATAGTTTTCACCATGGATACAATTGTTTATAGTGATTTGGAAGAGGTGGGTTTTCCTCGCTACCACTTGGGTTGTTCTCTCCTCACTAGTAGTCCTAATGACCACACGGGGAGATAGGCCCTCTAAAGATTAAACAAAAAGAGCCTATTTCTCAAGACACAAAAGACAATGGTTCAATTTTAGTGCACCAATTGAAGTGTTCGCTAGTCTATGAAAATAAGGCACACAATAAAAATCAAAAACCCTTGCCAAGGTCCTACAAGAAAGATCTATTAGTAGTTTGGATTATTTCAAATGATCACCCCTTCCTGCAAGCACACAAGTTAGGTATATTTTAGATCCAAAAGACTTTGTGAAATAGGGGCCCTCAACAAAATGATTTTGCTTTCCAAAACAAGCTGCACCAATTTCGTTAGCTAGATCTAAAGATGTTAGCTCAAAATAAACCAGATCTGAAAACCCAAATGATGAAAAATTGAATCAAAGAAACCCAAAATGTAACAACCTCACACAGACACGGTTATCAAAAACACAAATGCTATATAACTTCGTAGATGTGCCTAGATTCAAAACAGACATGATTCCAAAACACAGATGCGGCTCTTGGACATAGACATGCCTAAAGACTTTATTGATGCAACTAGGGAACACAGACATGTTTCTCGGAATCTACAAAAAAAAAAAATACTGTCGAGGGTGTAGATGTGATTCCAGATGTCACAGACGCGACAGAAAACCAAAAACGTGATCCGAAAGCATGCAGATGCGAAAATATCAATTTTTTGTCAAAAATGTCAAATCTGCAACTTCAAAACACAAAATCTTGCAACAAAAGATGTTAAATGCAAAAGGGACAAGGGTCCCACCGGGTGTGCCAAAATGTATATGGTGAAAATGGATAACAACAATGTTGAAAGACTAAATGAATTCGACCACAAAACCCTAGCCTAACAACAACAAAGATCCACCATAACATATGAAGATTACCTAAGACAATGCAAATCAAATGAAATCACAAAGATTATACCATCACATGTCCAATAGGGTTTGGATCTCCATTCTTCCTATCTCCATTGATCTTCCTTGATATATTTGCTCTCAGATTTTATATGCACAAGAGCTCAACAAAGAATGGAAGTGTAGTTGCAAGTATATGAAATAGTGTAGTCAATTGATCAGGATGCATAGATTGATTAGGGTTGATAATGAAGAAAGCATCTCCTTATATAGAAGACACTATAAGAAATGGAGGGATAAGATTGAGAGGTGTAAAAGATAAATGGTTAGCTATGATTAAAGGGTAGGTAAAAGAAATAATAAAATAATGAGAGGGTAGGTAGTGTAGGAATTAAGAGATGAATGACATGTCATAAGTAGAAAAAGCTAATGAATTAATTAAATAAATAAAAATTTATTTAATTAATAGAAGAAGTGGGATAGTTAAATAAATAAAATATTTATTTAATTTAGGGAAAAGAATAATTTAAATAAATAAATCTTTATTTAAATGAGAAATAAGGCTAGAAGAGGATAAATGGATTAATTAAATAAATAAAGATTTATTTGATTAATAGAAGAATTAGGCTAAAGTAATTAAATAAATAAAGATATTTATTTAATTAGACATGACAATTTTAGTTGTCTACAGTTTCTAGTTAACTTGTATCCGACATGATCCAGTAGGCTCCAGTATAGTCTGGTGATGGAATAAGCTTGTTCATGATAATTGTACTCATAAATTGGTCAGTTGGTTTTGGTCTGGTAATCGGTTGATATCATGATTTCTTAGAAGATTGGTTTGTGGTTCCGGTGAGGGTTTCACGGATAGAGCTTTTGGTGGAGATCTTTGATGAATTGCATAAGTGGTGTTGGTGCAACTTCTGGTGGAGTTTCAGGATGTTGATGGTGATCATGTTCAAGAGTTGGCAGATGGACATCATTGCTATGGTGTGTGGACCTATACTTGGTCCTGGTTGATCTAGGTTATGGACTGACTTTAATGTAATGTATGGATAGGACCTGTTGGGCCTCAAATCAAGAGATTGGATAGGTTCTAAGGAAATACCAGTCCCTATGGTCAAACCCTCCAATTGACTTGGCCAACATGTAGAGTGAACCTGTTTGGTTGCTTACTCTCTCACTTTAGGCTCTGCAGGACCTAGGCGGGTATACCTATTCACTGAATGTCTCCAATAAACAGTGCTTTTTATAGCAGATATGTTATCCTAATCTGATATCTCCTGATCTTGAAATGGCATGAGTTCCTTGAATGGAGATATAGCAGATGAGTTCAAGATTGTTGTTATGATAATTGTTTGCTTTATGTTTCTTAATTATTCTATAGCTGTCAAAATGAAGAAATGATGAGGGTAATTTGTAATTTAGCCAGTGCCTTCTTCGTTAATTGGGTTGCAGAGTCATTACAATTTTCTTCAGGACTTATGGTGCGAATCTGCGAGACAGTTTTTAATTCATCCCTTATGAACCTGTCAGTTACTATTTCTGTTAAAACCAAATGAATGCTTGTATTATATGCTGATTGAGTGAATTTAACCCTACCCTTAAGGGACCAGTCAATTAAGCTTTGCAAGGAACAATTACAATCCGCAAGCAAAACTTTTGTTGCAACATTATAACATAAAGCATAGATTTGATCTTAAGAACATGAATAACCTTATCTTTATCAGACAATATCACAGACGATTGCCAAAAGAAAATGAAATAATCCACAACACACATGCAGGGAAACAATTGATCAAGATTTGTATTCCATTATAGTTCGTACACAGAAGACTTATAGGCTATCGTTCTTTTCGCTCTTAATCCTATCTAATATCTATCCCCTACATTACAAAAATCATTCTCATATATATATGAGGATGAAAGCTCTTCACGAAGAGACACGACCCTTTACAATATTAATCATTAACTTTGGATATTTCTAAACTTAAGTAAAAAGAGATTTAAGAGCCCCAAATGATGAATGTAATCATCGTCTTTGAATGTTTTGATTCAAGGAGTTTGCTTCTTCAATTCATCCCCCAGCGACAGATACTTGAATATTATCTGGTTGACAGTAGGGGCCATATCCTTACTCTGATCAATCTCTGACAAGGCCCAATCCTTGACGCTGATGAGTTCTTTTCGCAGATCCTCCAAGGATATCACCTCTCCTTCCTTGTAGACGGAAGGCATTCCAACGGGTTTATCATCATCTAATTATTTTAAGTCTCTCCTCAGTGTATCCTCGAGTTTGACATGATTGTCCATATACGTGTTTCCCTCAGCCTTTTCCTCTAGTGACATGGTATCGACATTGCTCAGTACTTCCTACAATCGTGCTCTTAACCGTTCATTCTCTATTAGCGCTTTTATCATTCCATTGTAAACTGTCCAATATGGTTCGACCTGTAAGAGCATGGTGTTAAACCGATGTCCTATAATGTCGTTGACCAGTTTGTCCATCTTTTGTTGGACATTGTCTGCGTGTTTATTGGCCTTTTCTGCCTGATACTTCCAGTACAGAGCATCAGAGACGTCATCTAAGCTGCGTCCTACGGGGTATGAGGTGTATTCGTTGATAGGAGTCCCCGTCTCTAATTGCAATACCTTTGCCTGCAACTTCTGATTTTCCTCCTTGGATTTTTCATATAGTCCCTTATATGTAACGTTCTCTCTGACAAAAACTCTGTCTGGTCCAAGTTCAATCTTGCAACATCCAGGTTGAGCTTTGCAGTGACCCTAGGATCAGTCTTTCCAACTTGATGAACCATGAGATGCCCAAAGGTTTCTTCTATATCCACAATGATAGGCCTCTTCCCCTTTGGATATAGTGCCCACTGTAGGAGAGCTTTCTTGTCTGGATCATATCCAGAGCCTAGGAACAGTTTGTCTATCTCCTGGGGCAACACTTGTTGATTTAAATCTTGTTTTTTCAAGAAGCCATCAAATAAGAGTGCTGAATTGATATCCCAACCAGAGAAGATGATTACACCGGCCTCTTTTAATAATCTCCTCCCCTTTTCAGGAGTCATGTCTTTCATGAGGACATCAATTTCATCCTGTAATCTCTTCATCTGCTCCTCCTCTGGTTATCGCTTGCAAGTTTCTGCAGGTTCTTCGCAGCTTTCAATCTTTTAGCATCGATCTGATTCTTACAAAAATTCACTCAATTCAATTGTAATCAAATGGGCAACTTGTGCACAGTTAATGTTCTGCATCTACAACGGCTACTCAAGTGTTTAAACTTAATTGCAGATGTGACACTTTTCAATTGGGCCTTTAACTCTTTCGTGGGAAGTACAGTTCGCTCAAAGTGCGCACATTTCAAGTCATCGATGAAACCCTTGTCTTCGGCCGAGTGTTTAAACCTTCCATCGAAAGCTCATTTTCTTCGATACAATTGTTTCGGTGAACAGCTCATGTTGAGAGGCCGCTTTTAAGACTCATCGAAATCACTCTTTCATTGATAGACCCCTTTTTTGATAAGTCGCTCACAAGTTTCATCGATGTCATACTTTCAATGAGTTTCTTTCTTCGGTGTAGGCTTATGCGCGTTCATTGATATCCCTTTTTCATCGATATCCTTCTTTATCGATAAAACAGCCTTACTTTTGTTCGACACTACGTTTATCGATGAAAACTTGCATTTCGATGAATGCCTTTTGAGTTTCTTCGGTAATGACATTCCTTCGAAATCACCCTTTTGCCTTTATCGCTTTTTGCTTTTACCTTTTCGATGAAACTTGGAGTATCGATGAGCGGTTTCCTGCGTTCATCGAAGGTAACTTTTTGCTGAAATACCTTTGCTTAGTGCTTTATATGCCCTGTGTCGATGAAAACACTCTTTCGATGAAACTTCCTCTGCAGTGCTCGATACAGTTTACTGGCCGAAATATCCATTAGTCTTCACGCTTATGGAAACATACATTATTATTTTTTTTTATATTTTTATTTTCAAAAATAGTGCTCAACAGGACCTATTGATGTATTTTCGGGATGTCTTATGTGTTGATATTATTTTTTTGGTCTAAGGCCGAGATGGTTTGTAATTATGTAATTGGTTTATTGTCTAGTGGCCGACCTGATTGTTTATGGTTGAGGGTTTTGTATATATATAGATGTAAGATCTCATTGTAGATGATCATGGTTATTGTTAGAGGTCATGGCCAAGGAATGTAATGTGTGAATAATGTAATATCATTCAGGAAGAGAATTTGGTTGATCATTGGAGATCACATTGGGTTTATGTAAGAGGATTTAGTCCTCCGGTATTGAGCTTAATTAGAACTGTACTCAGGCATAGGAGATGCTATCTTTTGTAGTTCAAAAATTCTCTGTATTGTACTCTAGATTTCTATATAGTCAGTGAGGCTCCTCTTGTGATGATCAGTGTGTTAGGAATCCCATAGATACTGAGAGGGGGGTGAATTGGTATTTGACTGGTAATTAGAATTTCTCAACTTAAAACATGCAGAACATATTATAATAATGTACCAGTATGCAAGAAATAATGTAATAAACAGAATTAAAAACATCCACATGAAAAGAACACCATGACACAAGGATTTAATGAGGAAAACCGATGTGGGAAAAACCTTGATGGGATTTGTGACCCACAATATCCACTTACTGGCCAATAAGAGAATATTACTTACAAAAGGGGGCCTGCACATGTAGGAAGGTCAATTGCCTAGAACTCATTACTCAATGGGAAGTCTCACTGACTTACAATTTGGATTATACAAATCCAATATCTTGTACTACTTTACAATAGCATCTATAATGCCTGATCTAGTATCGGTTTCTACTGTATTCTTTACATAAAACCTTTAACCTATATTTCGCATAATAGGTCTACCTAATATCTTCTTTTTCTTCGCTTCCATCACTTACAAAATGTCTACAATGATTTCTCTTATATATAAGAGTCATCTTACAACTTTCCAAGTTAGCTTACAAAGTTTTTACAATAATATAACAAAAATCATGTCAACCTTTGTGTTGGTATGCTTCCTTTCTGTATGTTGGTGCTGGTGGTCTGAGTACCAGTGCATAGTGTGATCTGTTGATGCCGGTGAACTATCTTGTCAGTGTAATGCCTTGCCGATGTAATGACTTGCTAGTGTAATGCCTTGCTGGTGTCATAGGATTGTAAGGTTGCCATCAATGACAAAACCTTCAATCACATACAATGTCTCATTGGAGTGTGCATATGCCAACAATCTCCCCCTTTGGCATTGATGGCAACACTCATGAGAAATTTTAAAAGTGTATCCAAAAAGGTGAAGTAAAAAATGTTACCAAAAATGTGTACTCCCCCTGAGCATATGATTCCTGTGATATTGAATTTTCTCATACCACTACTCCCCCTTTGGCATCAATGACAAAGGTGGTCAAGATGCTAGTAGATTTTGTAGTTTCAACCTTGTAACTGGGTAGTTACAATTTGAAATAGATCCACCAAAATCAAGTTTATACTCTCCATAAACTTTTTACTGTCTCTTATTGTTGTCTCTGTTCTTTTAATTGTACTGGTGAGGTGTTGCATATGCTCTGCCGGTGTTTTTTGTCCCTATATTAGTGCCTCAAATATTTCCTTCCGCAATGATGCTAGATAGTCCAATCTTGGACTTAGTTTTAATCTCAAATGATTTGCCATATTCACTATTCTCTCCTTTTCTCTTTCTAATTTAAGTAACTCTTCCTCAAAATTTGTTATCCTTTGCTAAAAAATTGATAATGTATCAGGTGAGTTAACAAAATTATCAGCAAGTTTATTAATTTCATCCTCTACCTTGCTTATTTTCTTATCTATGTCTACTGTCAAAAAGTTTGTCTTGCAGGTGTCTTTGTATAGAGTTTTGCATTCCTTTAATAAGTTGCACAGTTCCAGTAGAGGTGTGTCAAATTCCCTAGTACACTTCTTAATTTGATCTTCAAAGAATTTTTTCTTTTCAATTTCTACCTTGTCCTTCAATGTCTCTTCCTTTATTTTCTCAATGTTCTCAGTGATGTATTTACACAAAGTATCAATTTATCCTAAAGAATCTTTATTGTCTATATTACACTTAGGAGCAATTACCTTCAAAATTGGGATTGTGTCATGTATAGCTTTATAAGCTTGTGAACTACAATCTGTTATCCTTTTGATTGAATCCAAAAGTACTTCAGCTACATTTGCTGTTTTGTGGCCTGCTAAGGAGGAACCAACATTCTGAATTCTGCCAGTGGAGGAAGTAACCAAGCTTGTTGTGAACTCTGGTAGGTCTGTTTGTGTTTGCATTTCTTTAAGCAATGGTTTGTGTACTTCTCCAGTTGTCGGTTGCACTATTTCCTCATGAACCTGTTCCTGTACCTATACCGGAGCCTATTCCTGTTGATGTTTCTCTTCTTGTTGTACCATCTTAGTTTGTTGTTCTTTGTCATCTGCCAATTTCTCTTGTGTTTTATCAGTTTGCTCAACTACCGGTGGCTCACTAGCCATTTCAGTCTTACTAGTTGTATTTTTGTCTACCACAATGTTGATCTTTTGTGTATCAACATCTGTTGTATATAAGACTTCAGGATTAGGATTGACATCCTCTACATCCATACTTTCAACTACTAGTTGATCTTCTATAATTGTTGTTACCGATGATGTAAACAGAGGTGGGGGTAAGTTGTCTTTTACTTTGATACTCGAAGGTCCACCAACCTTTCCTTTTCCTTTGTCTCTTTATTTTTGATATACGATTATTGGTTTGGGGTTCTTGTATTCTTTTTGTTTTTGTTTTTCAACTAGGAATATATCCCATCCATTTTCTGTTTCTTTAGTCACCTCATTGACTCTTCCAACCATTAATGCAATGTGCCAGTGTGCAGTAGAGAATACTGACTAGTTTGCTGTAGTAATTAAATCATCAATTTCTTTAGGTGAGTTCACTGGGTACACAACAAGTAGATTTTCTATCTTGACTTTCTTGTGAAGTTCTATTACTGCTTGTCTCCTTACTTCCAATCTTTTGAATAGTTCATCTGGTACTTCATCTACAACTTCCATCAAAAATTTCTTATTATGTCCATATGCCATATAACACTATTTTCTACTTGTTCTTTTTCATCTGCAGTTAGAGTGTCATACAATTTCTCTATATTCTTCAGTTTCCCTTCCTCTATAATTTCATTCAATAGTATGTCTAGAGGAGCCAGGTTTTGTTTTGTTCTCTTCTTCTTCTTGGGTGTCAGTTTCTTCTTTGGTGTAGTCTTTTTAACCAGAGATCTCACTACTTGTTGTTTCTATCTTGTCCTCCTAGGTGAGGGTGTGGTTGCCGGTGAGGGATCTCTTTTCCTTACAATTCTTTTGAAAGTTGCAGGCATGTCACTTTCTGAAGAAGCTCCTACTGATGATAGATGAGTCTCAGGTTGTAGAGTTCCTAGTGATAACTCAATGATGAACTGATAGTATTAATCTGGTACTAAGAGGAGGGGGGTGAATCAGTACATACAAAAATATAGTCCTAAACTAGTTTGACAATAGACACTTCAAATAACTGGCAAACAGTGACATCGGTTTGAAATAGAGTGCAACCGGTAAAGCTAAGACTGACTAAGACAAGCATTAACTGGTTACTCACTTAGCTTTTCACTCAACTCAAGACTACCTTACCTTTTCTTCCTTATGCATAAATAGGTAATCTACCATTAGATCATAATAACAACTAGTTCAACATGTTTTATTGATAGGCATAAAACATAGAACCATTATATGTTTGATAGACAATAGCAAAGCATCACAAGATAAAAGCATCACACATGACTCACATATTTTTCATGTGGAAACCCAACTGGGAAAAACCATGATGGGGATGAATACCCACAAGTTATTTTTGAACTCTTTAGAAGTTCGCTCTATTAGGAGCCTTGTCTGGTTAGAGACATTACAAAAGGTTATGCTAGGAACCGATCCTATTAGAGATCACCCAGTTAAGAGATGGCTACAATACCTGGTTAAGGGTTAAACCTTGTTAAAGGTTACCTTGTTAGAGGATTTCAAGAACTCAATAGCATTGAATTACCCTATTAAAGGATTTATAGAAAACCAGTTAAGGCTACCCTATTAAAGGATTTTCCAACTGTTGAGGTGGTTAGAGATCAACAGGTATTACAATGATTTGGTAACAACACTCAATGTCAATGTAGATCCGTTTAAGCTCATCTTCACCTTCTGCACTTACACTCTGCAGGTATCACTTCTCTCCTTTTGGTTTGACAAGAATTACATATCCCTTCTCTCGAATACACACACACAAATTTTGCCAACAACTTTAGAAAGAGACACAACATCGACCTTACAGGAAAACAGATAGGTCGGTAGCATATACCCTAAACCCTAAACTTGTTAGGTTAAGGAATTTAAATGGTTCAATCTTGACCATTGAGAACACTCCATTAATTGCAATAGTCTTGATCCAATCTCAAGACATTCTCCATCGTCCATTTTCACCGATTTCATGGCGACTGATAACCCATCACATGTTATCACCATTTTATAGACTTTGCACATTCCCGAGGTAGATAGGAACAATCTCCTTCATGCAAGATCCTTCATGCACACAAGGTTGACATGGCAACATGATCTATTCTTCATTACAATGCTAAATCATCACAAAATGTCATCGATTGAGCCACACAGGCTTGAAACACTTCAACTGGAAACCCTAAAGTTGAGACTACCAATCGATAGTCATACAACGCTTCCATGTGTCGGTTCCCATTACCATATGCCAGTCCAACTTGAACAAGCACACCGCTTCACTTTGGCACTAGTGCCAGTTCATAGTGTACTACAAGTTCTCTCATATGCCGGTTCTCACTTCTTCAGCATATTGACATCAATGATAACATACAATATCATTATGTCCACATACCAGTTCACATAATGCCAACAATCTCCCCCTTTGGCATTGATGGCAATAAACAAAGATATCTTCTCCACTTCACATCTTCTCCCCCTTTGACAGCAATGCCAAAGTGGAGGCACAAGCTTCCCTGTTCCATTATACTGCTCCCCCTCAAGAGTAGAATCTTTCAACACATCAATCCAAAATAAATTTGACTATGCACTACCTGACTGATGTGGAGCATATGCTTTTAGTTTACCTCCTGAAGGGGAAACACCCCTAATTCACCTCTTAAGTGCATAAATGTAGTCTTTGGGAGAGGCTTGGTGAATATGTCTACTAACTACTCCTTACTAGAAACATGTTCTAGTGCAATCTCTTTGTTCTGAACCTTTTCCCTTAAGAAATGATACTTAAGCTCAAAGTGCTTGGTTCTAGAATGTAAAACCGGATTCTTGGAGATATTAATTGCACTAGTATTGTCACAAAATATACTTATCGGTTCAAATACAAGAACTTTGAAGCCATTTAATACATGCTTCATCCAAATTGTCTGAGTGTAGCTTATGAAAGTTGCAACATACTCTGATTCCATTGTAGACTGAGAGATACAACTTTGCTTCTTACTCATCCATGAGACTAGTCTACCACCAAGAAAGAATGCACCACTGGTTGTGCTTTTCTAGTCATCTATATTGCCTGCCCAATTAGCATCTATGTATACTTTCAAGTTGAAATCCTTGCTATAAGGATACCACAATCCATAGTCAACAGTTCCCTTTAGATACCTAAGAATCCACTTGACTGCAACCAAGTGAGATTCTCTTGGGCTTTTCTGGAATCTTGCAGTAATGCCAACTGCATGTGTAATATCCAGTCTGCTATGCACTACATAATGCAACTTACCAATCATTGATCAGTATTCCTTCTCATCAACCAATCCTGAGTCATCTTCTTTAGATAGTTTACAACCGGTCACCATCAGAGTGCCAACCAATTTTCTATCTTCCATGCCAAAGGTTCTTCAACACCTCTTTGACATACTTGGACTGAGTGATAAAGATTCCATCCTTCATCTGCTGGATCTGCAATCCAATGAAGAATTTAATCTCCCTTATGATTGAGATTTCAAACTCTTTCTTCATCTCATCTGCAAACTCATGACTCATCTTGTCATCTCCACCAAAGATAATGTCATCAACAAATACCTCGCAGATCAGGATCTGATCTCCTTCAGACTTCAAGTAGATATTGCTATCTTCACTTGTTCTTTCGAATCCAATCTTCACAAGATGGGAATGCAGACATTCATACCATGCCCTAGGTGCCTGATTTAGTCCATATAGGGCTTTATGTAGCCTACATACCATGTCACTATTTTTAGATAGGGAAAACCCATCTGGTTGCTCAATATGCACCTCCTCTTCAAGTACACCATTTAGGAATGCAGATTTTACATCCATTTGATATACTTTGAAACCTTTAAAATCTGCATATGCAAGAAGCATATGAACTCCTTCCAATCTGGCTATAGGAGAAAAGGTTTCTTTATAGTCTTCTCGTTCTTCTTGAGCATATCCTTTGCATACCAATCTGGCTTTGTTTCTTATCACTGTGCCATCCTCATTTAGCTTATTTCTAAAGACCCATTTGGTACCAATGACATTTTTATGCTCCAGTCTGGGTACCAAAGACTATGTACCATTTTTCTCTATCTGGTCAAGTTCCTCTTCCATTGCCTTGAACCAGTCTTCATCTTTATGTGCCTCTTTGAATGTTTATGGCTCAAATTCAGAGATAATATATGAGTTTTCTTTGACCTTTCTTCTTGTAAGGATTCCTGCATCCTTATCTCCTATGATCTGCTTAGGATCATGATTCAGCTTGACATACCAAGGAATGGTCTTGATATATTCTTCTTGCTTTTCTTCTTCATCCTCATCTCCATCAGTATCAGCATCTACATTTTTCGGTGTAGGAACATTGTTACTGGTACTTGGTTGACTGACAACCGGTTCCCAGAAGGTTGCAATCGGTTCATTTACCACTTGCTCACCGTCAGTTTCCTCAGTTTTCTTAGAGGTTTCATCAACTCTTACATTGATGCTTTCCATAATTCTCTGAGTCCTATTGTTGAAACACTTGAGAGCTTTTCTCTTGGTGGAATATCCTAGGAATATTCCCTCATCACATTTTGCATCAAATTTGCTCTAGTGTTCACTCCTCTTGATGTAACATTTGCTACCAAACAATCTAAAGTAGCTAACCACAGGTGTCTTTTCGGTCCAATACTCATAAGGAGTTTTATCCTTACCTTTCTTGATGAGTACCTGGTTCATTGTGTAGAATACAATGCTCACCGCTTCTCTCCGAAATGTGTGAGCTACATTTCCTTGAATCAACATAGTTCTAGTTGCTTCATACATAGTCTGGTTATTCCTCTCTGCTAGGCCATTCTGCTATGGAGTCCGAGGGGTAGACAATTTCCTCTTGATGCCATGTTCTTCATAGTACTTGTTGAATTCACCGGAAGTGAATTTCCCTCCTTGATCAGTTCTCAGGCACTTGATCCTTTTACTACTTTCCTTCTCCACTAAAGCTCTAAAATATTTGAACTTTACAAAGGCTTCAGACTTGTCTTTCAAGAATGTGACCCACATCATTCTTGAGCAGTCATTAGTGAGAATCATGAAGTACCTATCTCCCTGCACACTTCTAGTTTTCATAAGACAACACAAATCAGTATGCACAAGATCAAGCAAGTTGTTAGCAATGAAAGATTTACCTTTAATGGTTGAGGAAGACATTTTCCCCAATTGACACTCTCTACACAAGGTATTATCCAGTTTTCTTAGCACCAGCAACCCTCTAACTGCCTTGATCTTACTAGCCTTCACAATGTTATCAAAGTTTACATGGCAGAGTCTCCTATGCCATATCCAGCTATCATCAAATTTAGCCATAAGACATGTACTTATATTTGCATTCAGATGAAATAGGTTATCTTTGGTCTGCATGTCGGTGGCCACCAATTCACCATTCTTTCCTTTGATTCTACTAACTTGATTTTTGAATTCCAGAGTGAGGCCACTGTCATTCAGCTGGGAAATACTCAGAAGGTTGTGTCTAAGACCATCAACCTAATACACATTGTCAGCACTACTCTTTCAATACAAAGAGATGGACCCTCTGCCTTTGACCATGCATGGTGCATCGTTGCCAAAGCAAACCACACCACCATCATACTCCTTTAATGATAGAAACTTGCTCTAGTCACCAATCATATGGTGAGAACAACCACTGTCAATGATCCACTCATTGGAATTATCAAACCGGGAGACAAGAGCCTTCTTTTCTGACACATCTTCCTTGATAGCAACAAACATAATATCTTCATTTTCTTCATCCTCTGATTCTTCATATGTGACACCTTCATCAATTGCCACAAAACAGTTTCTTCGGTTTCCTCCTTTAAATTTCTTGAACCTTTTTGATTTGTCCTTGTTGTTGCCATTAGGACAGTTTATAGCAATATGTCCTATCCATTTACAAGAGAAGCATTTCAAAGGTAGCTTACCTCTATATTTGTTGGTTCCTTTTGGAAGTTTCCTGGAAAGGAGAGCTTCAAATGCCATCAGAATCTCCTCATCACCCATTTCTCTACCCTGTCTTGGTTCATCACTAGTGCTAGCTTCTTTTCCTTTTCTAGATGGTACTACAAAAGCTTTAAAAGCTGATTCAGTCTTTTGAATACTGCCGTTGAAACTATTTAGCTCATAGGCTGTCAACTTTGCAATGATGGAGTCTAGGGATACCTTAGTCTTGTCTATTGATCTTCTCTTGAATAGCAGCAACCCTTATTGCATAGACTAGAAATAGGGATCTCAGGACTTTGCTTACCATGGTGGCATCTTCTATTTTACCACCTACACTCTTGATATCTCCAACAATAGTTTTGATTCTTATTTCATACTATTGAATGGTCTCACCTTCAATCATCTGCATATCTTCAAACTTCCCTCTAAGGCTTTCTTCTTTAGCCTATTTTACATGTTCATCACCGCCATAGATTATTTCAAGAGTATCCCATACCTCTTTAGGATTTATCTTATCCTGAACATCAATGAACTCAATGCGAGATAAATTACTAATTAGGGCTTCCATGACTTGCCCATTCTCCTACATCTCTCTCTTTTGGTCATCCATAAGGGTACCGGTAGGAGCAACATAGACAGTCTCAACATAGCTCTAGTGTTGAGCACCCATGCTTCTGATGAATATCTTCATTTTGTCTTTCCATATACTGAAATTTTCTGTGTTAAACTTTGGACCTTCCCTATTCATCATTAGACAGGGATCTTTACCTCAAGTGGTTAAGCTTATAACATAGAGGGCCTCGAGGATGCTCTAATACCAATTGATAACTCAATGATGAACTGATAGTACTAATCTAGTACTGAGAGGGGGGGGAGTGAATTAGTACAGACAAAAATATAGTCCTAATCCGGTTTGACAATAGACACTTCAAATGATTGGCAAACAGTGACACCAATTTGAAATAGAGTGCAACTAGTAAAGCTAAGACTGACTGAGACAAGCATTAACCGGTTACTCACTTAGCTTTTCACTCAACTCAAGACTACCTTACCTTGTCTCCCTTATGCATAAATAGGTAATCTACCATTAGATCATAATAACAGCTAGTTCAACATGTTTTATTGTCAGGCATTAAACACAAAACCATTATATGCTTGATAGATAATAGCAAAGCATCACAAGATAAAAGCATCACACATGACACACATATTTTTCACATGGAAACCCAACTAGGAAAAACCATGGTGGGGATGAATACCCACAAGCTATTTTTGAACTCTTTAGAAGTTCTTTCTGTTAGGAGCCTTGTCTGGTTAGAGACATTACAAAAGGTTCTACTAGGAACTGATCCTGTTAGAGATCACCCAGTTAAGGGATGGCTACAATACCCGGTTAAGGGTTAAACCCTATTAGAGGATTTCAAGAACTCAATAGCTAAAGGATTTCAAACTCAATAGCATTGAATTACCCTATTAAAGGATTTACAGCAAGTCGATTAAGGCTACCTTGTTAAGGGATTTTCCAACTGTTGAGGTGGTTAGAGATCAATAGGTATTACAATGATCTGGTAACAACACTCAATGCCAATGCAGATCTGCTTAAGCTCCTCTTCACCTTTTGCACTTACACTCTATAGATATCACTTCTCTCCTTTTGGTCTGGAAAGAATTATGTATCCCTTCTCTCAGATACACACACAAAACTTTTGCCAACAACTTCAGAAAGAGACACAACATCGACCTTATAGGAAAATAGATAGGTCGGTAGTATAAACCCTAAACCCTAAACCTGTTAGGTTATGGAATTCAAATGGTTCAATCTTGACCATTGAGAACACTCCATTAATTACAATAGTCTTGATCCAATCTCAAGACATTCTCCATCATCCATTTTCACCAATTTCATGGTGGCTGATAACCCATCACATGTTATCACCATTTTTTAGACTTCGCACATTCCTGAGGTAGATAGGAACAATCTCCTTCATGCAAGATCCTTCATGTGCACAAGGCTGATGTGGAAACATGATCTGTTCTTCATTACAATGCTAACTCTTCACATAATGTCACCGGTTGAGCCACACAGGCTTGAAGCACTTCAACCAGAAACCCTGAAGTTGAGACTACCAACCGATAATCATACAATGCTTCCGTGTGTTGGTTCCCATAACCATATGCCGATTCACCTTGAACAAGCACACTGCTTCACTTTGGCACTAGTGCCGGTTCGCAGTGTACTACCAGTTCTCTCATATGCTAGTTCTCACTTCTTCAACATATTGACATCAATGTCAACATACAATATCATTATGTCCACATACCAGTTCACATAATGCCAATACCTAGCTCATGCTCAGTGATACCGGTTTGCTTCAACACATCTTCTTTAATAGCCTTTGCCTGTCTAAAGCCTCTTCTCACAACTGCCTCAACCTTTTTCACTCTCTTCTTAGATTGTATTTGTTTTTCTATAGTCTTAGCACTACCAGATACTTCTTCCTTTGGTTTGTTTGGTGCTTCCAGAAGTGCTTTAGCATAAGTCTCAATTATATGATCATTTGTCTCATAGCCCATCTCTGTTACCCAAATTATTCTTGGGATGACTACTTCCATCTAGATTTCATCCTTTTTTATTACAAAACATATTTCATCCTTATATTTGTCAACAATCTTTTGTGATAATCTAATTCTCTTCTTCATTTTGGTCTTAAGTGCTTGAAAGAAATCATGGATATTGTTTTCCTTATTTTCTCCCATATTGTTGAATAGTTCTGTCAATTGTTTTCCTACCGGTAAATCAAATCCAAGTTCTTTGTATTCTATACCAGGAACCTGTTTGGTTATATGTAGCATCAAACATACTAGTAGATTTCCAAACCTAAAAGTTCCTTTCTTCTTATCCTTCTTAATCTTGCCTAGGTTGTCAATTAACTCATCCTTCAACCACTCACATATATCAATCTTTACATCTGTGATCATGTCATAAGCACTCTTAATACATAAAATTGAAACTGAATTAAGTCTATTTGCATGAGTTGCCTTATACCCTAATATCATGCTGATAAACCTTACATTGGTGTTAGTTACATCATTGACTCTTAAGGACCTTTTATCAGATGTAGCACCAGTTAGCTTAGTAACTAGGTCATTTGAGACCTTCTTGGTTTTATCTAGCCTTTTACCAGTGGTCGGTAACCCTGTGATAGCTTTCACAGCTTCCTTGGTGATTTTTTGAATTGCATCTAACCAAAAAAATTCACCATGTACCCTGCTTAAGACTATCCTAATCACATCCTTGGGAAATTTAGGAATGCAGAGGATTTCGATAAATCCTAGGGTTTCAATGATTTTATGTTCCAGTTTCACATTTCTGAAATTATCACATATGATAGTTTTATACATAGTTTTGATCTCTTCATCTCCCAATTCCTCTATGTTGCAGTGAATGTAAATTCTGGGGTCTTTAGCATAAACAACTCCTTTTGGTTTTTGTGAGAAAGCACCTATATTGTCATCTTTCTTTGCTACTTCGGGAACTAGTTAAAATACAAGCCTAGGGTGTGTTAGGACCTTGACTACAGTAGGGTTTGCTATATATTCAAGGGTAGAGATGGATGCCATGATGATAAATACCTTTTGCTATCTTGGATGGATTGATTGCTTGAAGTGCTTCACCTCTTTGCTTGAAATTCCGTAGCTCTACAAAATTCATGCTCTACGAATGTTTGAAATCATGGTGAAATGAAATGGAGCCAAAACCACAAATTTATAGTGTTTATTTACCATCTACCACATTTAATGAATGCTAGTTAAGTATTCACTTAACATTGTCTGCCGGTAATGAAGTAATTTCTAACTTCTCATCTCTAACTGAGGGAATGATAGCATGTGTCATTAGATTGCCAAATCCTCAAGGAAACTTTCTTCAATTTGATGAAGAACCTCCTACCAGTGGGGCATCACTCTATCCTGTCGATGAAGCATCACTTTATCCTATTGGTGAAGCATTGATTGGTTCTACTAGTGGAGGAGTATTCCCAACATTTAGATTAGCTTTTCTAATCCATTGTTTTAAGAATTCTTGCTTAACCTCTTCAACTTTTTCTTTACCTTTCAAGCTAGAACTTTTGTTTTCTTCCGGTGATCCTTTACTTCTACAGAATTTTGAAATACCCCCAATCTTGTTACATGCATAACAAGTCACATTATTCTTCTGAATAGCTTTCCCATAATGTATGCCGGTTTGTGTTCTGCATTGATTAGATAAATGTCCAAATCTTCCACAAACATAACATCTCACATTCATTCTACAATTTTCAGAATTGTGACCAACTTTATTGCATTTTTAACATTGACCAGTGGGTGTGTTGATATTCTATAATTTCTAGATCTACATTCATTTGCTCTATTACCATACTTATTATAGTTAAAGCATTTTCCATTGAATTTATAAGCATTAGGTTGTCTTACCATTTTGCTATGATCCTGTGTGTTTGCAGTACTCGAGCTTTCACAAACTTCAAAGCCAATTCCAGAAGTGTCACCTTTAGGTTTTTGATTCTTCAGCAAGTTACCAAGTTCCTTTGAGCTTTTCTTGAATTTTTCTTTATGTTGATTTGTAGTTTCTACTTCTCTTTCTAAGACTTCTTTCTGTCTCATCAGTTCATTGGAGTCATTTTGAGTGTGCATCAGATCTATCTTTAATAAATCATTTTCATAGCTAAGTCTTGTGTTCTCATTTGTTGCATCACTTAGTCTTCTGGCCAATTCTTCTTCATTCTTCTTCCTATCTTCAATCTCTTTACAAAATCTCATAGTCATATCCTGCGTCTCGTTCTTTGTAGGTATGTTCTCCAGTTTAAGCTTACTTAACATATCATTAAGTGATTCCTTTTCATCATTCTCATTTTGCATCTTTTCACAAAGTTCTCTTCTCTTGTTTCTTGCAATAGTAAGATTCTCTTGAAGTGCTTGAATGATATCCTGAGTTGCTTTTAGATCATCTTCTAATTTGATATTTTTCAATTTTTTTGTATCATAGTCTGAGAGAGCTGCTTCAAGTTGCTTCATCAGATTTTCCATCTATACCGGTGTCAAGATCTTCCTCAAGCTATTAGGCTTCTAAAAATAGAGGACCAAGCTTTGATACCAATTGTTAGGAATCCCACAGATACTGAGAGGGGGGGGTGAATCAGTATCTGACTGGTAATTAGAAATTCTCAACTTAAAACATGCAGAACATATTATAATAGTGTACCGGTATGCAAGAAATAATGTAATAAATAGAATTAAAAACATCCACATAAAAAACACACCATGACACAAGGATTTAATGAGGAAACCCAGTGTGGGAAAAACCTCAGTGGGATTTGTGACCCACAATATCCACTTACTGGCCAATAAGAGAATATTACTTACAAAAGGAGGCCTGCACATGCAGGAAAGCCAATTGCCTAGATCTCACTACTCAATGGGATGTCTCACTAACTTACAATGTGGATTAGACAAATCCAATGTCTTGTACTGCTTTATAATAGCATCTATAATGCCTAATCTAGTATCGGTTTCTGCTCTATTCTTTACATAAAACCTTTAACCTATATTTTGCATAATAGGTCTACCTAATATCTTCTTTTTCTTCACTTCCATCACTTACAAAATGTCTACAATGATTTCTCTTATATATAAGAGTCATCTTACAACTTGCCAAGTCGACTTATAAAGTTTTTACAATAATAAACAAAATATAATATGACAAAAATCCTATCAGCCTCTCTGCTAGTATGCTTCCTTTCTCTGTGCCAATGCCCCTGGTTTGAGTGTCGGTGTAGAGTGTGATCTATTGATGACGGTGAACTATCTTGTTGGTGTAATGCCTTGCCAGTGTAATGCCTTGCCAGTGCCATAGGATTGTAAGGTTGCCATCAATGACAAAACCTTCAATCACATACAATGTCTCATTGGAGTGTGCATATGCCAACATAGTGTGCTCTAAGTTGTTGGCCTTCCTAAAAGTGTAGGCCCCTCAATTGTAATTCACATACTTACTGCAGAAGTATTATCTGATTTTGGGTAGGCTTCCCACTGTGGTTTTTCCCTTTACTGAGTTTTCCACCTACAAATCTTGGTATTATGTGGATGGTATTTATTCTGTGATTATTATTTATGCTAAATTGGTTTATCTTCTATTTTGATATTAATGTTTTGGGTTCTGATATTTAAGTTTAATTTGCTAATGGTTCTAGCAATCTGTGACAACTGATTCAACCCCCCCTCTCAGTTGTCTTCTGGTTATTTTAACTGTCTAACAGAATACAGCTTCGGTTAATCTCAATACCGAAGGACTTAATCCTCTTACATAAACCCAACTCGATCACCAATGATTGACCAAATCCCTTGCATGGATGATTATTGCATTATTCGCTCCTATACATCCTTTTTATTCTCCCTTATATGATCTACAATGAGATCTTACATCATATATACAAACCCTCGACCATAAACAATAAGGTCGACCACCAAACAATAAAGCAATTATATAATTACAAAACATGTCGGCCTAAGACCAAAAAAATAATATTCAACCCATAAGACATCCCAAAAACACATCGAGAAAATCAAATAACACATTACATTAAGTCAGTCCATAACCTAGATAGTACCAAACCCAATTTAGGTCCACACACACTAAAGCAATGATCCCAATAAGCCAAGTCTCGAACACGATCACCATCAACATCCTAAATCTCTATTAGAAGCCGCACCAACACCACTTATGCATAACAACAAATATCTTCAACAAAGCTCTGCCAGTGAAACACTCACCAGATTAACAAACCAAGCTTACTACCATATAATATAGCATCTGATCACCAAATCAAAACCAATTGACTAAACATGAATCTGAGTAGCATGAATAGCAGATCTAAGCCAATTCCAAAAGCCAAAGGATACCAGAGTATACTGGATCATTATGATCTAATCCAACAACAAACCAAATAGCTTACTAGGACCAAAAGGATACCGATAAAGCAGCCAAAACAGCTAGTGTTGACATCAATGACAAAACATCAATGTAACACATATGTTCTAGTTGGATTCAATCTAGCTAAATTACATTTGAATTATAATTTTTTCAAGTGAATGTGTCTAGTAAATACACATGTGCCAACACTTTGGGGTCAATTTACTATAAAAAAAATGAACTTGTTATCATTTCTCTTGCTTGTAAAAATTATATTTTTTTAATTTTTGAAAGTACCCTTTTATAAATCTATAATTGTAGTTTTTAAGAAGTATAATTTTTTTAATATTTTAATTAGTGTATATATGTTTTTTTTTTTAACTAAAAAGTAGGTCACAATACTAAATTATAAGGTTAATTGTCTTTTCAAGAAAAATATTGAAGTTTAGTAAAAAATAATTGAAAAAATATATGATGCGATAAAGAAGATTTCATGTTGAGATGACATTATTTTTTACTATTTTTGTTACATAGTTAAGACAAAAAACCATGTCCCATCAAACTAGTTATGTTTTCAATATATTCAACTTTCAATATTTATTTTAAAAATAAATTTATTAAAGTGGAAAAAACTAGTTCAAGCATTAAAGTTTCAAGCTGTTAATATGAAAAAATATTGAAAGAAAAAAACTTACTATATAAAATGTTGTCTTAATGTCAATATTCAACAATTTATCAACAAATAAAATATAGTATCAATTTAACAAATAAATGTAAACAATGATACACTAAAAAAATTATATTTCATTAATTTAGATAATTTCAAATTACCCCAATTTAAATGATGGCTAGACCATAGGTGTAACATAGTCCAAGGAGAAATGTGTTAGGTCCCGGAGACAACTGAGAGGGGGGGGGGGGGTGAATCAGTTGTCTAATAAATTCAAACCAAAAAGCAATTAACCAACTTAATGCTTAATACCGGTAAACTAGTTAAGTGTGTCAGTAGACAGTGCTGATAGTAAATTGCTATACTGGTAAGGATTAATGCATGAAACATAAATATAAAGTCATCCAAAACACATAACACCAATATTTGTACGTGGAAACCCTGTAAGGGGAAAAATCACTGTGGGAAACCTTACCCACAATCAGATGATACTACTATAGATAGTAAGTGTACATAAATGGGGTCTACACTTGTAGAAAGGCCAATAGCCTAGAGCTCACTACTCAATCACAAAATGGGAGTCACACTGACTATAGTTGGATGGTTAAATCCAATAAGAATGTACTGCACAAAATAGCATCTTCATATGTTGAATTCAGTACCGGTGTAATGTTGATATGCTTCTACAAAAACCTAAATTCACCTTCAAATGATGTCTTTGTGTATATCTTTGCTTGATCTCGCATATACCTTCACTCAATTCTTTTTCACATTCCACACTTGATCTTACAAATAAGATCTTACATATATACCATACTCTAAGACCAGTTTTAGTAGGTTGTCTCTACAAGATATTACAATAAAATCATTTTACATACAATATCATATCTAATGCAATAACCGATTGAACGTGTCAGCTTAATGCATTTACAACAATAATAAATCATCTCCATAGCATGCCATGCTGATCTGGAAAAGATAAACCTGTCGGTGTAACCCTAGATAACCTAGACCTATTTGCCAGCAAAAGCAAATATGCAAATATGAATATACCAATGATCAATTATTCAAAACAAAGTGTCCACATGATGTCTTTGACATTAGCAAGTGTCTTCCATATCATTCTAGGTGCTGGTGAACCATATACCAGTAACTGTTGCACAGTTTACTTGGTTGGCGGTGAATGTTGCTGGATCTTCAAAGTGCTTGTTTTTAGTAGGTGTTGACATCAATGACAAAACCATACCAAAATACCAACAATCTCCCCCTTTGGCATTGATGGCAACACAAGATGGAAAAACCATCAAAGTGCCAAAATAAAAATGCCAAATACCAAAAACCAACAATCTCCATTTCACCCTCTGGGAGTAACATGTGTTTATCCAGAGATTTATTTTCAATACCAATCTCTCCTCAAAAGTTAATGTGTTTTTCCATAGATATCTCTCCCCCTTTGACATCAAATGCCAAAGCTACAACATACCAATTGTTACATACAAAATACCAACCAATTTTACTATACCAACTACTCCCCTTGAGAAGTAGCTTCATCATCAAAGACCGGAATAAAAGATTTGTCTTTTAATTTTGTCGATTGATGAAAATCATCAACTGTCTAAGTCTCTACCAGTGGTGGCATGACTCCAAGATGATCTCTTAGATATTCAAAGGTCTCCTTAGGCAGAGGTTTTGTGAAAATATCTGCAAGTTGTTCTTTAGTATTCACATAAACGAGTTTTATCTCCTTTTCTTCAACTTTTTCCCTTAGAAAATTTAGTTTTATAGAAACATGTTTTGTTTTAGAATGTAATACCGGATTCTTAGATATATCGATTGCTGCAGTGTTATCATAATATATAGTAATGGGTTCCTTGCATTTTACCTTAATGTCTTTCAACATTTGCTTAAGCCATAATACCTGTGTACAGTTAGTTGCTGCTGCAACATATTCTAATTTTGTTGTTGATAAAGATGTACAATTATGCTTCTTACTCAACCAAGAAACTAATCTCTTTCCAAGAAAGAATGCTCCTCTAGTGGTGCTTTTTCTATCATCCACATCTCCTGCCCAATTTGCACCTATGTATGCACATAGGTCAAAATTTTCATCTTTAAGATACCATAATCCAAGATTTGTTGTGCCTTGTAAGTACCGAAAAATCCTATTTACTACTGATTCATGATTTTCCTTAGGATTGCTTTGAAATCTAGAAACAATACATACTGCATTCATAATATCAGGCCTAGTTTGTGTCAAATACAGTAAACCTCCTATCATAGATTTGTATCTAGTTGGATTAACAGGTGTAGATTCATCCATTTGAGATAATTTTTCATTTGTAGTCATAGGTGTGCTTACTGGTTTAGAGTTCTCCATCCCAAATTTCTTTAGTAATTCTTTCAAGTACTTGGATTAACTAAAAAATATATCTTTGTCAGTCTGAGAAATCTGCAAACCTAAAAAGAATTTTATTTCTCCAATCATAGACATTTCAAATTCTTGCTACATTTTAATAGAAAGTTCCTTACATAATCCATCTTCTCCTCCAAAGATTATATCATCAACAAATACTTCAATAATCAAGATGTCATCATTAGTTATTGTTGGCATATGCACACTCTAATGAGACATTGTATGTGATTGAAGGTTTTGTCATTGATGGCAACCTTGCAATCCTATGGCATTGGCAAGACATTATACTGGCAAAGCATTACACTGACAAGATAGTGCACCGACATCAACAGATCACTCTACACCGGCACCGACATAGAAGAAAACATGTGTACCAGCACATAGGCCGACAGGATTTTTGTTATGTAATATTTCATTTATTATTGTAATATGACTTGGCAAATTGTAAAATGACTCTTATATATAAAGGAGATCATTGTAGACATTTGTAGGAGTGATGGTAGGAGCATAAAGGAAAATATTAGGCAGACCTAATGTGCGAAATATAGGTCAAGGGTATATGTAAAGAATAGAGCGGGAACTGGTACTAAATCTAACATTGAAGATGCTATTGTAAAGTAGTACAAGTCATTGGATTAGTCTAATCCTTATTGTAAGTCAGTGTGACTTCCCATTGAGCAGTGAGCTCTAGGTAGTTGGTCTTCCTGCATGTGCAGGCCCCTATTGTAAGTAATATTCTCTTATTGGCCAGTGAGTGAATATTGTGGGTCACAAATCCCACCAAGATTTTTCCCACACCAGGTTTCCTCATTAAACATCTTGTGTTATGGTATATTTTTGATGTGGATATTCTTGATTCTATTTATTGCATTATTTCTTGCATACCAGTACACTGTTATATTATGTTCTTCATGTTTTAACTTAAGAAATTCTTATTACCGGTTAGATATTGATTCACCCCCCCCTCTCAATATCTTTGGGACCCCTAACAATTGGTATCAGAGCTTGGTCCTCTATTTTTAGAAGCCTAACAACTTGAGGAAGATCTTGACATCGGTAAAGATGAAAAATCTGATGAAGCAACTTGAAGAAGCTCTTACAGACTATGATGCAGAGAAATTGAAAAATATCAAATTAGAAGATGATTTAAGGGTAGCTCAGGATATCATTTAGGCACTTCAAGAAAATTTTACTGTTGCAAGAAATAAGAGAAGAGAACTTTGTGAAAAAATGCAAAATGAAAATGATGAAAAGGAATCACTTAATGATATGATAAGCAAGTTGAAACAAGAGATCATGACAACAAAAAATGAAATGTAGGATATGACTATGAGATTTTGCAAAGAGATTGTGGATAGGAAGAAGAATGAAGAATAATTGACCAGAAGACTAAGTGATGCAGCAAATGAGAACACAAGACTTAGCTATGAAAATGACATGTTGAAGACAGATTTGATGCATACTCAGAATGACTCAAATGAACTGATGAGACAAAAAGAAATCTTGGAAAGGGAACTAGAAACTGCAAATCAACACAAAGAAAAATTCAAGAAAAGCTTAGAGGAACTTGGTACCTTGCTCAAGAATCAAAAACCTTAAGGTGACACTTCTAGAGTTGGCTTTGAAGTTGGTGAAAGCTTCGGTACTGCAAATACTCAGGATCATAGCAAACCGTTAAGACAACCTAATGCTTATAATTTCAATGGAAAATGCTTTAACTGTAATAAGTATGGTCATACAGAAAATGAATGTAGATCTAGGAATTATCAGAATATCAACACACCCACCGGTCAATGTTCAAAATGCAACAAAGTTGGTCACAACTCTGAAAAACTACAGAATGAATGTAAGATGTTATGTTTGTGGAAGATTTGGACATTTATCAAATCAATGCAGAACACAAACTGGAATAGGTTATGGGAAAGCTATTCAGAAGAATAATGTAACTTGTTATGCATGTAACAATATTGGGCATATTGGTAAATTTTGTAGAAGTAAAGGAACATCGGTAGACAACAAAAGTACTAGCTTGAAAGGTAAAGAAAAAGTTGAAGAGGTTAAGCAAGAATTCTCAAAACAATGGATTAGAAAAGATGATCTAAATATTGGGAATACTTCTCCACCGGTAGAACCAACCAATGCTTCACCGGTAGGAAAAAGTGATGCTTCATCAGTAGGACAGAGCAGTGCTCCACTGGCAGGAAGTTCGTCATCTAATTGAAGAAAATTTCCTTGAGGGTTTGGAAATCAAATGACACATGTGCTAATTATTCCCTCAGTTAGAGATAAGAAGTTGAAAATTATCTATTACCGATAGACAACATTAAGTAAATACTTAACTAACATGCAATTAATGTGGTAGATGGCAAAAAGACATTATAAAAGTAAGGTTTTGGCTCCATTTCATTTCACCGTGATTTCAAATTTTCAGAGAGCGCAAAGATTCTGAGCTAAGGAATTTCAAGCAAGAAGCAAGCACACTCCAAGAAATCATCCATCCAAGGCAGAAAAAGGTATTTAATCATTGCATCCACCTCTGTAATTGAATACATAGCAAACCCTACTATTGTTGAAGTAATTAAAAGACCTAGGCCCGTATTTTAGTTAGTTCCTGAGATAGCAAAGAAGGATGATACCTTAGGTGCTTTTTCTCAAATCCCTAAGGGAGTTGTATATGCTAAAGACCCCAGAATGTACATCCACTGCAACATTGAAGAGTTAGGAGATGAGGAAATTAAAACCATGTATAAAATCATGATATGTGATAATACCAACAATGTAAAAGATGAACACAAAATCATTGAGACCCTAGGATTTACAGAGATCCTTAGCATTCCTGAATTTCCAAAGGATGTGATTAGGATAGTTTTAAGTAGGGTACATGGAGAATTTTTCTAGTTAGATGCAATCCATAAGATCACCAAGGAAGCTATGAAAGCTATCACAGGGTTATTGACCACCGATAAGAGATGAGATAAAACCAAAAAGGTTCCCAATGACCTAGTTACAAAACTAACTAGTGCAACATTTGACAAGAGATCTCTATGGGTTAATGATGTAAAAGATATCAATGTGAGATACATCAGTATGATATTAGGTTATAAAGCCACTCATGCTAACAAACTTAACTCAGTCTTAAGTTTATGCATTAAGAGTGCTTATGATATGGTAACAGACAATGCAAAAATTGACATTTGTGAATGGTTAAAGGATGAACTAATTGACAACCTTAGAAAAATCAAGAAGGACAAGAAAGGAACTTTCAGATTTGGAAATCTATTAGTATGCCTAATGCTACACATAACAAAATAGGTTCCCAGTATAGGTTATAAAGAACTTGGATATGACATACCGGTAGGAAAGTAATTGACTGAATTGTTCAATAACATGGGTGAGAACAAGGAGAGCAATATTCATGACTTTTTCCAAGCATTAAAGACCAAAATGAAGAAAAGAATAAGGTTATCTCAAAAAATATTAGACAAATACAAAGATGATATATGCTTTGTTATTAAGAAATATGAAATCTGGATGGAAGCAGTCATCCCAAGGACAATTTGGGTAACCAAGATGGGCTATGAAACAGATGATCACATAGTTGAAACATATGCTAAAACACTTCTGGAAGCCCCTAATGAACCTAAGGAAGAAGTATTTGGTAGTGCTGAGACTATAGAAAGCCAAATACAATAAAAGAAAAGAGTAAAGAAGGTTGAGGCATTTGTAAGGAAAGGATCCAGGCAAGCAAAAGACATTAAGGAAGATGTATTGAAGAAAACCAACATAACAGAGGATGAGTTGGCAGCTCCACAACCTAAAACTCACCTATCACTAGTAGGTACTTCTTCAGAAGGTGACATGCCAGCAACTTTTAAAAGAGTTGTTAGAAAAAGAGATCCCTCATTGGCAACCACTCCTTCTCCTAGAAGAACAAGGCAAAAGCAACAAGCAGTGAGACCTCCAGTTAGAAAGGCCACACCAAAGAAAAGGACAAATAGTGACTTGGCACCTCTTGATATACTGCTAAATGAAATCACAGAGGAAGGAAAACTGAAGAACCTAGAGAAAATTTATGACACTCTAACTACTGATGAGAAAGAGAAAGTTGAGAATAGTGTTATATTGCATACGGACATGTACGAGAAATTTTTGATGGAAGTAGCAAATGAAATTCCTGATGATTTATTCAAAAGACTTGAGGCCAGAAGGGAAGCAGTGATAGAATTAGATAAGAAAATAAAAATAGAGAAGCTACTTGCTGTATATCTGGTAAACTCTCCAAAGGAAATTGATGATTTGATTGCTCAAGCAAACTAGTTAGTATTCTCTACTGCACACCGGCATATTTCACTAATGGCAGGAAGAGTCAATGAAGTGACAGAGGAAACAGAAGATGGATGGGATATATTCCTGGTTGATAAAGAAAAACAAGAAGAGTACAGGAACCCTAAACCTATAAAGGTATATCAGAAAGATAGAGACAAGGGGAAAGGCAAAGTTGGTGGACCACCAAGCATAAAAGTTAAAGACAACCTACCCCCACCAGTGAAAATAACAACTACTAAAGATCAACCGGCAGCAGAAAGTATGGATGTAGAGGATAACAATCTTAATTCTGAAGTCCTATATACTGTGAATGTTGATACTCAAAAGATCAACATAATAGTAGATAAAGATACAACTAATAAGTCAGATATGGCTAATGAGCCTCCGGTAGCAGGGGAAACAGAGAAACTGACAGAAGATACAGAGAAAAAAGTAGAGACTAAGTCACAGATAGAGACAACACAACATATAGAGAAACCAAGAAAGCTAAAGGCTCCCGAACAACATCAACCGGAATAGGTACACAAGGAAATAGTGCCACCAGTAACTAGTGAAGTAGGAAAACCAGTGCTAAAAGAAATGCAGACACAAACTAACCTACCAGAGGTCAATACAAGCATGGTTACTTCCACTGGTACTCAGATTGTTGGATCATCATCAACATTCAAGTCAACAAATGTGACTGAGGTATTACTTGATTCTATCAAGAAAATAACTGACTGCAGCTCACAGACTTATAAGGCAATTGATGATTCCATACCAATTTTGAAGGTAATTGCACCTAACTATAATATAGATAATAAATATTCTTTAGGACAATTGGATACATTGTGTAAATATATTTCTGAAAACATTGAGAAAATAAAGGAAGAATCAATAAAGGATAAGGTAGAAATTGAGAAACAAAAATTCTTTGATGAGGAAATAAAGAAGTGTAACAAAGATTTTGACACACTTCTACTGGAACTATGTAGTTTGTTGAAAGAATACAAAAATCTATAGAAAGATACATGTAAAACAAACTTTTTGATTGTAGATATTGACAAGAAAATAAGCAAGGCACAGGATGAGATAAATAAGCTTGTAGACAATTTTGTCAACTCACCTGATTAACTATCAATTTTTGAAGAGAAGATAGAAAATTTTGAGGAAGAACTACTCAAATTAGAAAGGGAGAAAGAAAGAATAATAAACAAGGCAAAACATTTGAGATCTAAACTAAGTCCAAGATTGGACTATTTAGCATTTTTGCGGAAGGAAATTTCTGAGGCACTAACACAGGGAAGCAAAACACTAGCAGAGCATTTGCAGCATCTCACCAGTACAATAAAGAGAATTGAGACATCAATAAAGGATAGTAAGAAGTTTATGGATAGTATAAACTTAATTTTGGGAGATCTTTTTCAAATAATAACTACCCAGCTACAAGGTTGAGTTTATGGATAGATGAACCTACAAACTCTACTGACATCTTGACAACCTTTGTCATTGATGCCAAAGGGGGAGTAGTGGGATGAGAAAATTCAAAACATAGGAATCATATGCTCAGTTGGAGCTCTCACATTTTTGGTAAACATTTTTTGGTAACATTTTTGGATACTTTTTGAAATTTCTCATGAGTGTTGCCATCAATGCCAAAGGGGGAGATTGTTGGCATATGCACACTCCAATGAGACATTGTATGTGATTGAAGGTTTTGTCATTGATGGCAACCTTGCAATCCTATGGCATTTGTAAGACATTATACCGGCAAAGCATTACATCAACAAGATAATGCACCGGCATCAACAGATCGCTCTACACCGGCATTGGCACAGAAGAAAACATGTATACTGGCACATAGGCCGACAGGATTTTTGTTATGTAATATTTTGTTTATTATTGTAAGCCGACTTGGCAAATTGTAAAATGACTCTTATATATAAAGGAGATCATTGTAGACATTTGTAGGAGTGATGGTAGGAGCATAAAGGAAAATATTAGGTAGACCTAATGTGCAAAATATAGGTCAAGGGTATATGTAAGGAACAAAGCAGGAACCGGTACTAAATCTGGTATTGAAGATGCTATTATAAAGAAGTACAAGTCATTCGATTATTATAATCCTTATTGTAAGTCAGTGTGACTTCCCATTGAGCAGTGAGCTCTAGGCAGTTGGCCTTCCTGCATGTGTAGGCCCCTATTGTAAGTAATATTCTCTTATTGGCTAGTGAGTGAATATTGTGGGTCACAAATCCCATTGAGTTTTTTCCCACACCGGTTTTCCTCATTAAACATCTTGTGTTATGGTGTACTTTTCATGTGGATATTCTTGATTTTGTTTATTGCATTATTTCTTTCATATCGGTACACTGTTATATTATGTTCTGCATGTTTTAACCTAAGAAATTCTTATTATCGGTTAGATACTGATTCAGCCCCCTCTCTCAGTATCTGTGGGGACCCTAACAATTATTTTGTAATATAAATTACTATCTACATTTCCTTTAGTAAAACCAATCTTCAAAAGATATTTATCCAACCTTGCATACCAAGCTCTTGGGGCTTGTTTCAATCCATACAGAGCTTTTCTTAATTTGCAAACCATATCATTGTCATCTGTCAAAGAAAATCCATTAGGTTGTTCAATATATACTTCCTCTTCAAGATCTCCATTCAAAAATGCACATTTAATATCCATTTGATAAACTTTGTAGTCCTTGTGAGCTGCAAAAGCCAAGAATAATCTAACTGCCTCAATTCTGGCTACCGATGCAAAAGTTTCATTGTAATCAACTCCTTCTTTCTAAGAATATCCCTTACACACTAGTCTTGCTTTATTTTTGACAACCTTACCATCTTTATTAAGTTTGTTTCTAAATACCCATTTGGTTCCAATTACATTTTTATCTTTAGGCCGGGGAACTAATGTCCAAGTATTTTTTTTCTCAATTTGTCCTAATTCTTCTTCCATAGCTTTAATCCAAAATTTATCTTCACATGCCTCATTGATAGATGATGGTTCAATTTGAGAAATAAGACATACCTCTTCATTTTCCAATCTTCCTCTTGTCATAACTCCTTTAAATTTGTTTCCAATTATCTGATCTTCAGAATGATTCAATCTTACATACCAGGGTGTCTTAGTTTGTTGTTGTTCTTCAATTACTGTGGAATCCTCTAATGATACCAGAGTAACTGGATCTTTAGTCTATACCGGTGGATTCAATATAGGTTCATTTGTCACAATTTCTGTTGCCAGTTCAGAGTCTATATACCTTGAAGTTCCTCTGAATTGTTCATCAATCTTTACATTTGTACTCTCAACAATTTTCTACAATCTCTTATTAAAACATCTATATTCCTTACTCTTAGATGAATAACCAAGAAAGATTCTTTCATCACTTCTAGGATCAAATTTTCCAATATACTCATCTCTTCTAATATAACATTTACTTCCAAAAATTCTGAAATACTTAAGAGTAGGAGTATTACCAAACCATAGTTCATGAGAGGTCTTACCGGTTTCACCTTTGATGTGAACTTTGTTGAATGTATAGACAATAGTGCTAACTGCCTCTCTCCAATACACATGGTATATTTGCTTCTGATAACATACTTCTTGCTACATCCAAGATAGTTCTATTTTTCCTTTCAACAACTCCATTCTGCTATGGTGTCTGAGGTGCTGATAACTATCTTCTGATTCCATTCACTTCATAGAATGTATTAAAGTCCTTAGATGTGGATACTCCTCCTTGATATGATCTTAAACATTTGATTTTCTTACTGGTTTCATTTTAAACCATTGCTTTGAATAGTTTGAACTTTCCAAGTGCTTCTGATTTCTCTCTGAGAAAAGTAACCCAACACATTCTAGAATAATCATCAATAATTAGAATGAAATATCTATCACTTTGTAAGCTTCTAGTTCTAGTTGGACCACATAAATCAGTGTGAATTAAATCAAGAGCATTATTGGGTTTTTTTGGAATACTTTTGAAACTAGCTCTAACTTGTTTTCCAAATTGACATTCCTTACAAATTGTATTCTGAGGTTTCACAATTTTAGGTAGATCTCTAACTGCCTTAGAAGTATTGATCTTTACCATGCAATCAAAGTTTACATGACATAGTCTCTTATGCCATAACCAACTTTCATCTATATTTGTAATTAAGCATGCCTTTTCATTATTATTCAAATGAAAGATATTACCTCTAGTCTGATTACCGGTTGCAATTTCCAAACCAATTCTATTCATGATTTTACATTTTCCATTTTTAAATTGTAACTGAAATCCCTTCTCAACTAATTGGCCAACACTTAAAAGATTATGCTTTAATCCTTCAACATAGTAGACATTGTCAGTGTTATGCTTACCATCAAGAGATATTGAACCCTTACCTTTGATTGAATAGGCTTTGTCATCTCCAAATCTTACTAAACCACTATTGTATTCTTGAAAGTTTAAAAATTTACCTTTGTCTCCAGTCATATATGTGAGCATCCTGAGTCGATGATTCATTCATCCTTTGCTTCAACTTTAGCTGCTAGGGCTTGCTCAACCGGTTGAGTAGTAGGTGCTAGTTGATCTTCTATTATAGCAACAAAAACACATCCATTGTCTGTTGGATCCTCATCAGAATCATCAGTCACACCTTCATCAGCAATGTAACAAGATTTGTCTTTGTTCTTCTTAAATTTGTATCTATGATATTCAGGATTAGGCTTGTATGTTCTTCTAGCTTCTTCTCTTAGTCTAGCATGTCTATCAGGGCATCTTGAAGCCATATGACCAATCTTATTGTAGTTAAAACATTTAAAGGGTGCTTTACCTTCATACTTACTTCCAATTGGACCTTTTGGCATTTTCCTTGCAAATAGTGCTTCAAGTTCTTCAAGCTCTTCATTCTCCTTTCTGGATTCTTCAAGTTCTCTTGCATAAAAGGCTCTCCAATCTGATTTGTCAAATGATGGAGCAGATGATGTTGATTCTTTAAAGGCCAAAACAATCTTTATTGTAGCAATAGGACCAAATTCCTCAATTTCAAAAGCTGAAAGTTTTCCAATCAATGTATCCCTAGTTACTGATGTATTAGGCATTGTTCTCAACTCATTTATAGTAGTAACCTACATTTTATATGCCGATGGCAAACCTCTTAATATTTTTGAAACAATTTCATCCTCACTCAAAGTTCCTCCACAACATTTAATACCCAAAACAATTTCATTTACTCTTTCCATAAAAGCAGAAATCCTTTCATCCTCTTCCATTTTCAGATGTTCATACCTGACTCAAAAGCTTTCAATTTTTGCAATCTTGACTATGGAATCTCCTTCATTTAGTGTTTCCAAGTGATCCCAAACAGCTTTAACAGTAGACCTATTTGATAATCCCATGATTTGTTGATCTAATAATGCACTCAAAAGTGCTTCTCTTTCTTTGCAATCATTCTCTTCATCTTTAGCTAAGGTAGTTGGAGAAGTCTGACCAGCTACAGCAATAGTATAACCATTCTTAGTAACTTCCCAAATGTCTTTACCAATCCAATTCAGATGTGTCTCCATTCTGATATTCCATATCCCATAGTTGGTTCCATCAAGTTTAGGATTGTCCTTCATGAAATAATTAGTAGACATTGGATCTCCTCAAGTTGTTAAACTTCTGCAAAAAGAGGACTAGGCTCGGATACCAATTGTTAGGTCCCAGAGACAATTGAGAGGGGGGGGAGTGAATTATTTGTCTAATAAATTCAAACCAAAAACCAATTAACCAACTTAATGCTTAATACCGGTAAACTAGTTAAGTGTTCCTATAGACAATGCTAATAGTAAATTGCTATACCGGTAAGGATTAATGCATGAAACATAAACATAAAGTCATCCACAACACATAACACCAATATTTATATGTGGAAACCCTGTAAGGGGAAAAACCACGGTGGGAAACCTTACCCACAATCAGATGATACTACTATAGATAGTAAGTGTACATAAATGGGGTCTGCACTTGCAGAAAGGCCAACAGCCTAGAGCTCACTACTCAATCACAAAATGGGAGTCACACTGACTATAGTTGGATGGTTAAATCCAATAAGAATGTATTGCACAAAATAGCATCTTCATATGCTGAATTCAATACCGGTGTAATGCTGATATGCTTCTACAAAAACCTAACTTCACCTTCAAATTATATCTTCATGTATATCTCTGCTTGATCTCGCATATACCTTCACTCAATTCTTTTTCGCATTCCACACTTGATCTTACAAATAAGATCTTACATATATACCATACCCTAAGACCAATTTTAGTAGGTCGGCTCTACAAGATATTACAATAAAATCATTTTACATACAATATCATATCCGATGCAATAACCGATTGAACATGTTGGCTTAATGCATTTACAACAATAATAAATCATCTCCATAGTGTGCCATGCTGATCTGGAAAAGATAAACCTACCGATGTAACCCTAGATAACCTGGACCTATTTGTCGCTAAAAGAAAATATGCAAATATGAATATACCAATGATCAATTCTTCAAAACAAAGTGTCCACATGATATCTTCAACAATACCAAGTGTCTTCCATATCATTCCAAGTGCCGATGAACATTATATCCTATTGGTGAACCATATACCAGTAATTGTTGCACAGTTTACTTGCTTGCCGATGAATGTTGCTGGATCTTCAAAGTGCTTGTTTTCAGTAGGTGTTGACATCAATGACAAAACCATACCAAAATACCAACAAAATGATCTATATGAAAAAATCAATCCTAACCTAAGATGATGTATAAACTAAATTTGGAGATAAATTTAGGGTCAAATATAACTAGTACAAAAATGAGTCAAATGAGTGTTAAGATCAAATATTTATAAATCCACATAAAGTTGTCTCAAATGACACTTATTTTTTATGCGTATACAATGCCAAAGTATAAACCTAAGCATTAAGACATTTATAAAAGAAAAAGTACCAACTTTTGAAATCTTGTGCATAAAGTGACTCAAAATTGGCTTAAAAATAATATGGTCTCCTCTCCATCCACCCTCATTGTTTTCATTAAGATGAGTACCCATAAATCAAGAATAAAATGCAAACATTAATAAACTAAGTATGGTAAATAAATGAAATGTATGGTATCATGTAGTTTTGAGTGTTTCCTTTTTACTTCATTTTATCTCTTCTACCTCCATTATGCATGTTCAGTGTAATTTAAAATTTCATTTTTATGTCCATTTGAGGTAACAAATACTCATCGACATACTCATTTATGAACAACAAGAAGGATGAATAGAGAGGATGAAGCACGAGTAGTATTTTTAAACTCAAAATGAGGTTAGTGAATGTTTATGGCATATTTTTAGTGTTGCAATAGTTTAGGTAGGACTTTGGGAGAAATTTTTAGATTTTGGAGTGATTTTTGTTAGGGAAGAAAAAAAAGAAAAAAGAAAAATGATAGATAAAATAGAGAAGAAGAGGAGGGAAGTAGTCAAGAATAACATGGGAAAAATGAAAATAAAGTAGAAAGAAAGATAAATAGAAATAAAGATGAACATGGGAATCTCAAAATTTGACACAATACTTGGAAAGAATGTAAAGAATCTATAAATGATTATATTTTTGTGTTATTACGAATGAAATAGTATTCTTTAAAAGCTATTTCATTGCTTGTACTATGTGTGTTCTCGTGAATGGTAATTTTTTTTTATTTTGTTGGTGAAAAGTGGGTTATTTTTTTGTGTATGCATATTTAGGTATTTTGTGATTTGGTATTCTTCTAGCATCTAACTGGACATTGTGCCAGTAGCATCATTTCTATTCTTGTAGTAACATATCATTTCCTTGCACCATAGTTTTATTGTCTACAACACATTTCTACGCACTTGTAACTTAATTATGTGTCCATGTAGCCAAAGATTTGATATGAAACAAGCGTTTTAGACTGCTACAGAGGTTGTGATACCACCACATTCTCCTTCTCTATCTACTGAACCTTGTTTGGTTAGATTTTGAGCACATATAGTGGGGTGAAACCCAACAACTATTGGCAACAACAATGAAGGAAAACTAAGAGGTGTGGGAGTGAAGCAGTTTTCATCGGATCTACAAACTTAACCACAAATTCAAATTTGATAAACTGTAGCAACAAAAAAGATAAGCAAATAGATAGCACAACATCAAGATTTTGATGTGGAAAACCTAGTTAAGAGAAAAACCATGGTGGGAACCTACCCATAGTAAGATGATACTCTGCAGTAGTATGTGAAAATATTACAATGGGGAATGCACATGCATTCAGGAACACTACCTAGAGATCACTACTCAAGATATAATAACCCAGAAGGCTACAACCCTCAGGGAAGTCTCACTGACTTACAAAAAGATTCAAATTGCAATCCAGAAAGAAATGAATTGCAATAATAGCATTTGCTAATGCCTGATGATAGTTCTGGTTAAGCATAATTGTTTGCTCTGCAACACCAATCTCTGCTCAATACACCACACCAAAAGATGAATCCTTGTTCACACATACACTAATCTCTAATAAAGCAGACACAACCTCAATACCCAAATTACATGACAATGTCACCTATTTATACAATTCATCAACCTTGACAACAAGGTTGGCTAAACCCTCAACTCACAATCACAAAATTACATCACATGATACAAAGATCGGTCACTAGACCAACATAATGATATACATGACATAACATGGACCTAAATCAAATTCCCAAATGCTCATCTCCACCAATGATCATGCCAAGATCATCCACAAAATGCTACACCATCAGGAAAACCACATAACGCGAAGAACATCATCAGTTCAACAAAATCGCCAAGAACTCACACAATGATCAATGCGGATCACCACAACAAATAGGACACAATTAGGAAACACCAACAAACACAATATAATTATAAGTAACAACTTGACCAACACCACTTATCAAATCTTCATCGATCAACATCTGAACCTCAAGAATACTCAATTAGTAGAAACTGCGATGAAGAAAGATAACTCGCTGAGCACCAAATCATGAACCATATGAAATGAAGATACACAAGACCATCCCAAATGATCTCCCAAAATCTTAGCTCAAGATCTGATCACCAGAATATACCAAAGGAAATACTGAACTCTACAATACTTGATCAGAAAAACAATTGCAAACCAGATCATATGATATGATTAATTAAGCTTTTTGGATCACTAGAACCAGTACAAAATAATATAATGATACTATAAATACTCCTTACAACAAACCATGATCTCAATAAACCAATCTGCAAACATCAGAGCAAGAATATGTTAACATCAATGACAACAACATATCCTAGCAGCAACAATGTCCAACAATCTCCCCCTTTGGCATTGATGGCAACATATGAATGTGAAAAAAAAATAATGCAAAGAAAGAAAATATCTCCAACAAAATCCCCCTAAGATCAAGCAGATAAAACACTTTTTCACATGCTTCTCTCTCCCCCTTTGACAATAATGCCAAAGATTCTAAAAACAAAAAACAAAACTTACTCTCCCTCTTAGATAGACAAATCATTATTCTCTCTCCCATACTGACTACTCCAATAGAGTAGCAGCACCAACTCATTAATCTGGACAAAAGAATAAGACTGTGACATCCACCAGATTGATGCAACTCAATGCATCTAGTTCTCATTAGGAGGGCTAGATACCCCTAATTTGTCTCTCAAATAGAAAAATGTATCTATAGAAAAAGGCTTAGTGAAAATATCAACAATTTGTTCCTTTGTAGACAAATACTCTAGCTTCACTTCCTATTCACTAACTTTTTCTCTCAAGAAATGATATTTAATTGACACATGTTTAGTCTTTGAATGTTGCACCAGATTGTTTGACATATTACTAGCACTAGAATTATCATAATATATGACAATAGGCATCATAAATAACTCTGATATCCTTCAACATTTGCTTCATCCAAACTCCTTGAGTGTAGTTACTAGTAGCAACAATGTACTCAGCCTCATCAGTAGGTAAGGATACCAAATCTTGTTTCTTACTAGCCCATGAAACTAATTTCTTACCCAAAAAGAATGCACCACTGGAGGCACTCTTTTGGTCATCAAAATCAATGACCATCAATGTAGGCACATAACATGAAATCATCATTCCTCAGATACCACAAACCATAATCTATAGTCCCCTTCAAGTATCTGAATATCTTCTTTATAGTAGTGACATGACTCTCTTTTGGATCAGCTTCATAACTACCAGCCATGTACACAACATCCATAATGTCAAGTCTAGTGTGAGTAAGATATAGCATTCTACCAACCATAGATTTGTATAAAGACTGAATATCTTTTGGAGATTCATCATTCTTGGATAATTGTATCCAATAACCATAGGAGTTCCAATTGCTTTAGAGTCATCTAACCCAAACTTCTTCAGCAATTCCTTCACATATTTAGTTTGAGATATAAAAATACCTTTTCTAGTCTATGAAATCTACAAATCTAAGAATAATTTCATCTCTCCTATCATAGACATCTCAAATTCTTTATGCATATCACCGACAAACTTCATACTCAAGTCATCATCTCCTCCAAAAAAAATATCACCAACAAAGAATTCAACAATCAGGATGTTATCATTCCCAATCTTAAAATACAGGTTACTATCAACAATACCTTTGTTAAATCCCAATTTCAGCAATTACTTATCCAATCTAACATACCAGGCTCTAGGGGGTTGTTCAATGTAGACTTCTTCCTCAAGATCACCATTTGGAAAAGCTGACTTGACATCCATCTGATATACCTTGAAATCCTTATAGGCAACTTATGCAAGCAATAATCTAATAGCTTCAAGTCTATCTACCAGAGCAAAAGATTCCTCATAATCAATCCCTTCTTTCTGTGAATATCCTTTGCACACCAATCTTGCTTTATTTCTGACAACTTCACCAGCTTCATTCAATTTGTTCCTAAATATCGATTTAGTACCAATCACATTCTTATCTTTAGGTCTAGGCACAAGTTCCCATGTGTTATTCTTTTCAATCTGATTCAATTCTTCTTCCATATCCCTTATCCAATTGTCATCTTTGCAAGCTTCAACAACATCTTTAGGTTCAATTTAAAAATCAAACTTACATCTTCAGCAACTAGCCTTCTTCTAGTCATCACACCTTTATGTTTATCTCCAATAATTTGATTTTCATAATGATTCAATCTTACATACCTCAGAGTCTTTTGATTATTCTGAATTTCAGGTTCTTGGACCTCTCCACCAACAACATCAATATCTGGATTAACTATCTCTATCGAATCATTCTACTTCAATTCTTTAGTCTGAATAAGCATTAGAACAATATGCTAACCATCATCATATCCGCATGCTCTGATCTCTTTTTTAAAGTTCTCATCAACCTTCACATTTGTACTTTCCACTATTCCTATATCCTCATCTCTCTTGATATAACACTTGCTACCAAAAATTTTGAAATATCTCACAGTGGGAATATGACCAAACCATAGCTCATAAGGAGTCTTACTGGTATCACCTTTTATATGCACTCAGTTGAATGTGTAAACAACAATGCTAACAACTTCTCTCTAATAGATCTTCAAAACATTCCCTTCAATCGGCATAGTCCTTGCAACATCCAAAATAGTTATGTTATTCCTTTCAACAACTCCATTATGTTGTGGGGTTCTAGGAGTAGATAATTGTCTTCTAATTCCATGCTTCTCACATAATGAATCAAACTCACTATAACAAAATTATTCTCCTCTATCAGATCTCAAACATTTCAACTTCAATCATGTCTCAATCTCAACCTTTGCTTTCAATATCTTGAATTTGTCCAATGCTTCTGATTTTTCCTTCAAAAAGACAACCCACATGATCCTAGAGTAATCATCAATTAGCAACATAAAATATTTGTCATCCTGCAAACTCCTAACCTTTCAAGGTCTACATAGGCCAGTATGCACAAGATCTAGCAATCCATTAGACGTATACTTTTTATTCTTGAAAGAAATTCTTGTTTGTTTACCCATTTGACATTCCTTACATATCAGATTAGCAAGCTTAACAATTTTAGGTAGATCTCTAATAGCTTGTGTAGAACTGATCTTAATCATTGAATCAAAATTAACATGACACATTCTCCTATGCCACAACCAACTTTCATCAATCTGAGCAATCAAGCAACTTTTCTCACCAGCATTCAAATAAAAGATATTAACTTCAGTCTTAGTTCCAAATGCAATCTCTATACTAGAGGCATTTAGGGTCTTGCATTTACCTTTCTTGAATTGTAAATCATAACCTTTGTCTACCATCTATCCAACACTTCAAGATTATGTTTCAAACCTTCAAGATACAAGACATCATTAGTAGTGTGATTACCATCAAAGGAAATAGAACCTCTACCATGGATCACATAGGCTTTGTCATCTCGAAATCTTACTATTCCATCATCATACCTTTCCATATGTACAAATTTGGTTTTATCACTAGTCGTATGATGTGAACAACTATTGTCAATCACCCATTCATCTTTCTCTTCAACTTTAGCAGCTAAAGATTTCTCCTCAATAATGCATCTTGTGGAATCAACCGGTATCGGTCCATCTTCTTTGATAGCAATAAACACAACTTCATCTCATTCTGATTCTTCATCTGTAACACCTTCATCAACAACATAATAATAGTACTTCTGATGCTTATAATTTTTGTTAGGCTTGTAAGGCTTATCATACTTCTCATGCTTCTCATTTCTCATTCCTATCATGCTTATCAAATTTATCATGACTATCATATTGAGACATTGTCTCCAGGAATCTAGAAGAAAAATGTCCTATCTTATTGCAAGAGAAACATTTTAGAGGCAATTTTTCATCATACTTACTAGCTCCCTTAGGCAATCTTTGGGCAATAAATGCTTCAAGGTCATATAATTCCTTTTCTTTCTCTTCCATCTCTCTTCTCTCTCTTTCATATCTGGATATTTTGCATTCATTAGGTTTATATTTCTACTTTTTGGACATAGATGCTCTAAATGTTGTCTCATACTTTCCATGTGATTCACCAAATTCGCTTAGTTTAAATGCAACAATCTTTCCAAACAACATATCTCTTGTCACAATAGCCACACTTCGGATCTCATCAATAGAAGCTACCTTATGTTTGTAAGGAGGCAAAGATCTCATCACCTTAGCAACAATTTCATCTTCTTCAAGGGTTCCACCAGCACATCTAATACCTAGGACAAGTTCATTCACCTTAGCCATGAAGGAATTTATGTTCTCATCTTCTCCCATCCTCAACATCTCATACTTTCCTTTCAAACTTTGCAACTTAGCAACTTTTACTTCTTTATCTCCTTCATACAAGATGTGTCGACTTGAATTTCATCCTCAAAATGTTACCTGTACTAAGTTAGTTTCACAAAATACAATGGAAATGCATACTAGAAATCCAAAATCCACCAGTGAAACTTCATGAAATACATACTAAAATAGAACATTATTTTACCTTCATGGCTTATGTCTCATTGTGTCCTAACTCCATTGTTCCTGGTTGCAGATGGTGTGCTCTTAGACAATGCATTGTTGGCATCCAAGATGGCATATGAAGAATGGACTGATAACTTGTAGTTAACTGATACTTTGATATGCAAATAATACATGATTATGCTAAAATGATTATACTATGATGCTATATGATAATTGCTATAATGTTATTTGCTTCAAAAACTCATGGATGCATAAGATTTGCTTGCAAAATGCACTTGTTGTCTCTTGAAGTCTAACTTGAAGATTCTTCAAGATTAACTGTCTCAACTAAAGCTCTGGATTTAATAGACTTTGAGAGGATTAGATGATGTGGCTTAGATAAATGGTCATGATTATATCTATATATTTGGATAGTTGTGAGCAAAGGTGAAGGTTGAGAGAAAGGGGGAAGGAGAAGACAAGTGTCACTCATCTCACCTTGACTGGGTTGTTGACTGAGAGAATCTAGGGATGGTTGGAGAAGATTTAGGCATGATAGGACAAGTGGACTCAAGTCCTTCCTAAGATGTAGGGAGTGTTGGAGAGAATATAGGAAATAGTTATGAAATATGTGTACGTACACAATTTTCATTAAGTTTGGAAGTTGGAGATAAATGATAAATTAATATTTAAGAAATATTAATTTCCTTAGCCACATATTTGATGAGTTGGCAAAGGAAAGATGAAGTGGAGATGCAAGAATGAGTTGGATAAGGGATTAAATACTTTAAGAATTATTTAATATTTGAGACTATAGGATGGGAGAATAACCATTAAATATTGGATATTTAATTGATTGGAGAGGATAATTAAATATTAGATATTTAATTAATTAGAGGAATAAGATAGATGAATTAATTAATAAAATATTAATTAATAGAAAGACATGAAAATGAATTAAATAAATTAATCTTTTCAAATTAGCTTATTTAATAGAAGAATAATAATTAAATAAATATAAAATATTTATTTAATTGCTCATAGCCAGTTTTTATGTGTATACATTTTGCCCCTCTTTGAAATGATGTGAAAACAACATTGTTTCAAAGATTAAATCAACTCTCGATAATGCGCTTGATGAAGATGAAAATCCTGATTGTGTGCCCCCTTAGGAGATTGATCGTGAAATTATTGAAAATTCTGGTTTGAACGATTGATCTCATGATGATTGATAAAAAATTTAGTCAATTAAATTCATTTGGAGAAAACAAATTAAATTGCCCCATTGAAATTAATTACTCTTCAAATTGTAAATATAAAATTAACCAAGGCTAATTTTAACTTCATTGTTATCCTTGTCAGCTTTTGTTTGAAAATATTCTTGCTGAGGTGGTGAAATGGTGATTCTAATGGAGTGTCATCGATTGGAGTGAGTTTGGCATTACCAGTGACCTGTCAAGTATGGGTATCCGATATGTATCTTATCCTGAGCCTTGTTTTCAAGTTTTAATTCAAAATTTCATGTTTTAGGCGTGTTTTTGAATTTTTTTCAATTTTTTTGATTTTTTCAGTATTATTTTAGCGCTTTTGTAGTTTGTTTTAGCACTTATTCAACTAGGTTTAGCACAAATGCCTAGATTAGCACATATGCTCAATATGTTAGCGCTTATGTTCAAGATGTTAGTGTATATGCATAGGGTAGCACAAATGTGTTGTTTGTTAGTGCATATGCATAGAAAGGTAGTGCTTTTGCATGGATTAGCATTTATGCCTCTAGTTTTAGTGTTTTTGTTAAAAAGGATAGCGCATATGCACTAAGTTAGTGCATTTGCATTTAGATTTAGTGCATTTGTTGTAGTTTGGTGCAAATGCTCAATAGGATAGCACTTTTGCTTAAATTGATATTTTTGATAAGTGTAAAAGCTAAAAATCACTTTGATAAGTAGATTTAACATGTTTAATACGTAATGATGATGAAATATGGTCTTGATTTAGCAATTTCATGATTGCGTGATTGATAGATAGCTTTGGTTATCTTGTTTGATTGATAGGATTGATTAGTTTGATTGATAGATAGCTTTGATTAGCTTGATTGATTGATAGCTTTGATTAGCTTGATTGATTGAGTAGCTTTGATTATCTTGATTGATTGAGTAGCTCTATGAAGTCGATTTAGCTTTTGATGTAAGAGCTTAACAAAGTTTTTGAGTAAACTCAGTGTTTGACAGAAAACCATGATTGATAGGTTTTAAAATGTTTTGATAGCATAAGTTGCTTCAATTTGACTTGATAGATAGATTTGATGATTCAATTTGATTTGATAGATATATTTGATGATTCAGTTTGATTTGATAGATAGATTTGATGATTCAATTTGATTTGATAGATAGATGTGATGATTCAGTTTGATTTGATAGATAGATTTGATGATTCAGTTTGATTTGATAGATAAATTTGATGATTCAATTTGATTTGATTGATTTCTCTTGACAAAATAGGAGAAACTTGATGTTCTCCAGTGTCGGGAGAAATTACCCATAGTGCATCATTTAGTTCTGGAGTTGACCCAAGTGGAGATTAGACACATAGATGCCTATGGTTTACGTCATTTGTTATATATGCCTGAGATTACACATAATAGAGGTTTGTTGACATCAATGGCCAAGAGATGGCACAACGAGCATAACACTTTCCACTTGCCAACAGGTGAGATTAGTGTGACTCTAGAGGATGTCTACAGGATTCTGCATATCCCAGTGATTGGAGATCTTGTGCAGTATGATTATCAAGATTAGGTTGGGATAGAGGCTTGCAGAGTTGTGTTTGTTGATGAGAGCATTGGTAGGGGAGAGATCCGATGGGTTGATATGGTGATGTATTATGTGGTTCTTCCTATTATTCTTGCTAGTTTGATTGGAGGATTTATATGTCCTGATAGGAGATCATGAGGTTTTTCCATTGGATGGGGTGAGATTCTCCTTAGTATTATGCAGCATCATACTTGATATGCTTGGGGTGTTTGCACTTTATTGTAGATCTGGTGCTAGGAGCACATTGCTGTTACGTGGCCTATCCATCATGGAGTTCATGGAGAGAGACAACCATATGTGTATTTTTATGCAGGTATCCTTACTCAGCATAAGTTGGGTAAGATGGAGTATTGGCATTGGGTGCTTGATTCAATAGACAACATCACTTGGAGACCATATCTTGATTGTGACCCATGGATGGATGATGCACAGACATTACCATGCATTATGCAGAGTAGATATCTCATTGGTCGGACACCTTTTATTGTTGAGCAACAGTTGATTGGTCTTATTTTGAGATAGTTTCATATTATTCAGCCTATGCCTACTAGTGTGACGGTATATGCTCGACATTATAGAGATAGATGAGATTGGGGACTGTCGTTATCATTTGAGATTGCTTGTGCAGACTTTGTTAATACTCTGAGAGTGGCTTATGATATAAGATTACACATTCTTGATCCTGGGGTTATTGCAGAGTATGCTCAGTATATACTAGCTCATCCATTTCCTCGAATTACTTATCCAATAGATCCTCCTCCTAGTTCAGGAGATGATGAGGATGACTCAGATGATCCAATTTCTAGGAGACACAGATGGAGACAAGAGCTTAGAGCTTCTCATGAGGCTGGGGGAGATGGAGATGATGGTGGGGATGGAGGAGGTGGTGGTAGGAGACTTGGACGGAGGGGAGGTCAATTGAGAGAGCGTGGAGGACCACTTGGACCGGCTGGTACGATTGAGAGACCATGTCTTATGGGTGGGAGAGATGTTGGATGGATTGGGAGAGAGCATGGCAGGACTAGTATGAGATCACCGAGAGGGTTGCCATTGACAGGAGGCAAGGTGACTAGACTGAATGGGGTTGCGGGAGAGGCATTGATTTTGGATAGATTCGGCCAGATCCTTGAGTTATCGTAGCACATGGCGGAGATGATGAGGATCCTAAGAATCATGTTCCCTTGATTAGATGATGGGTTTGAAGAGTTACTCAGACCGAGATTCTAAAAGTTGGATAGGTTGGTGGTGAGGGGATTGGGATTCATGCACCATAGCAGGATGTACCACAGTAGGTTGCACCAGTGCATGATATGCTAGATGTGGTTATACCAGAGCATGATGTGCCAGGGCAAGATACTATTGACAGTCTGAGAGCATAGATTGATCAGCTTCGAGCATAGGTACAAAGTCTTATTACTGAGTGGGATAGAGTTGCTAGGAGACAACATGATACTCAGGGTCTTCTAGATCATATTCAGCAGGTTGGATCAGGTACTCTCTTAGTAGATATTGTTAGAGCACTAGTTTGGGCCGAAAAGAAGACTTCCCACTGGCAATGACGATATGAGGTGGCAGTTGCAAAGAGCCAGAGAGCAGGTAGTTATCATACCACCATGCTGATGGATAGTAGTAGTGGTGGGGTCATGGAACCTCCTCAAAGGAGTGGGGATCATGGGAGATAGGCCTCTAGAGGATCTTCTCACCCACATCCACAAAGACAGACAAAGTCAGGTGGTAGTGGTACAGGACAGCCTTGACTTGATTTGCATTGGATGAGGCATTTATATTGTTTATCTGATATCATTGTATACTTGGACTTTTTATTATTTTATGATGATCTATATGCAAACATGGATTCTATATGATGATGATGATTTATATGCATGTTACTCTATTTGATTATGATGCTTTATGCTTTGATGATCTATATGCTTTGATTATATGGATATAGTGATTATATGATTTTGTTTTGATTTTCGATGATCTTGGATGCAAATGAAAATGATTTCTATCTTAAATGATGAAAATGTACTGATCTATATGGAATGCAAATGAATGAATTTGCTTTTGATTTATGATGATGTAAATGCAAATGATCTATATGAAATATTTTTGAGTTTTTATGTAATGTTTATGATGATTATGAATCTAAGTGCAAAGATGCAACTAAATGATCATTATAAAAATGATAATGCAAATAACGATGATGATACACTACATAATAAATGAAATGCATGCTATTAAATGCGAAATAATGCAATGATAAAATGCAACTAAATGAAATGAATGATGATTAAAATACACCCATAATGATTAAATGCAAATTATTTTCATTTGTCCAAGTATACTCAATCTTTATTTATGACCATTGATCTATTTAATGAAATGATATGCTTATAATACAACTGACAAATCAATGCTTATAATGTAGATGAATAATGAGCTAATGAAATGATCTAACTAAAAATTGTACTGCCATTCTTCATATGCTATCTTGTAATAGTGCTTGATTTCATCATTGAGCTTTAACATGTTGTAAGAAAATACAAGCAACTTGACATAATGATTCAAGATGACCTAAGTATTTCTTACATGGATTTTGATATAGCAAGTTAATACAAGTAACTTGATATAATGGATCAAGTTCACCTGAGTATTGCTTGTAGAACAGACAAGGATTATCTCCTTTCATGCATGACTTGGAACATCCTCCTTGATCTTTTGTTGATCATATCCTAAGACAAGTTCATACCGTAGTAAGAGATAAACCACAGACATCAATCAAAGAAAATAATCATGCCCCATCATAGCTTCTCTAGTCATGGATATCCTTGAGTTGAATAGAGTACATGATTAGCAATAAAATCAAGATATAAACACTGAACCTTGTATGCCATTCACATGTTCTAATGGTCATTAACTAATATAATCATCTTAATGAATGATCTTTGATAATCCTTTATAGCTTGCTAGTTGATTCTTCATTTTCTAAGTTTGACGATTCGGTTGTTATGAAATGCCTTGATTTTTGTTACTTTGTTGCTCGTTATCTATTTCAAAATCCTAGGTGTTTTTGGTTTTTCTAAGTTTTTTGAATGTTTTGGATTTTTCAAAGGTTCAAAAGATCACCTTAGCAAAAGGAATTTGGATTTTGACCCCAGTGGAAAAAAAAATTATTATGGATATAAGAATTGATCAAGATCCAAACCATGGCAGGATACAAATGTAGATTGATCGATGCTGATAAAATCTAAGATAGTGACTATGACAAGTATGTCAAAGATTAGTTAACTATTGGTAAGCTGCATATTTCTTGGTAAATGGTTCAGAGCAATGGATGCAAAAGATGTTTTGGATAAGCTAGAGATAGATAGCAATGATATATGCGATAGGATGGAGTGGATAGGTGCGCAAAGCGATCTCATAGATGGAGGAACTCACTTTTTAGATAGCGCTTGTTTACCAAGTTTTCACCATCTAAATTTATTGCATTTTTTTCTTTTTATTGATTTTTTTTTTCAGGACTTTATATGCTTTTTATTGATTTTTTTCAAGATTTTATATGCTTTTTTTAAAAAAAAATTTAGGACTTTATTTGCTTTTTATTGATTTTTTTTCAAGACTTTATATGCTTTTTATTGATTTTTTCAGGACTTTATATCTCAAGCATAGAATTTCTTGAGATGGATAGAATTGATAGATTCATCAAACCAATCACCTTTAGGAGTAGATAACTTGTATGCTCCTGATCCATATGTTGCTACTATGACAAAAGGTCCTAGCCAATTTGGTTTGAATTTTCCCTTCTTTTCTCAGTCTTGCTGATTTCTTGGATTCTCCCTTAGAATTATATCTCCAATCTGGATAATGCATGGCTTGAATATATGGTTATAGCTTCTTTCCATTCTTTGTTGGTATACTTTCAAATGTTCTGTTGCATTTTGGCGACGTCCTGAATCAATTCTAGTTCTTGAAGTCAAAAAACTTGTTGTTCTTCTTCTAGTATAAGACCGTGCAAGGAAACACATAGAGAAGGTATCTCTACTTCTATAGGTAATATAGCTTCTGATCCATAGACCAAAAAATATGGAGTTTCCCTTGTTGGAGTGCGAACACTAGTTCAGTATGCCCAAAGAGCAAGATTTAGCTGAATGTGCTAGTCTTTTCCTGCTTCATTTACTGTTTTCTTCAAGATTTTTAAGATAGTTTTGTTTAATGCTTGGCTTCACCATTTCCCTATGGATAATATGGAGTAGAGAACCTATGTTGGATATGAAACTATTCATATAGTTCTTTCACATCTTAATTTTTGAATGGTCTTCCATTATCGGTGATAATGGTCATAGGAATGCCATAGCGACAAATTATGTAATTTAAGATGAATGATGATATTTGTTTTCCAGTCACTATTGTTAAAGGCACTGCTTCAATCCACTTAGTAAAGTATTTAATAGCTATCAAAATGAACTTATGTCCATTAGAAGATGAGGGATTGATCTTTCCTACCAAATCAAGGCCCCACTGTGAAAATGGCCATGATCCCATCATAGGATATAACTCTTGTGATGGTGCATGGATTAGATTTCCATGGATCTGACATTGTTTACACTTTCTAGCATAGGTGAATGAATCTCTTTCCATAGTAGGCCAAAAGTAACCCATACAATTAAGTTTCTTAGCCACTGTTAAACCACTTGAGTTTGTACTGCAAATACTCGCATGAATGTCATTAAGAACTCTCTCAGATTCATCTTTTTCAAGACATCTCAACAATGTACCATCTAGAACATGCCTATATAGGATATCAACAATAATGGTATAGCAAGAGGACTGATAGATAAAGTTTCTTCATTGATTATGAGATAATTCCAGAGGAAGGATATGATCTTTCAAATATTGGTAGGTTTGACCGTATAAGGATTCACTAGTTCCTGATATATGGCAAATTTGATAGGTATGCTGGGATTGGATGGTAGGGGTTAAGATATCTTCGATAAGAAATTCATAACACTATTGATTCTCTTTATTTTGCAAGAGAGATGCGATGGCTACGCTTCTTTATTCTCATTTCTAGGAATCTAGGTGAATGTAATTTCTTTAAAGTGCCCTTTAACTTCCTCAATCAATTGTTTGTATGGCATAAGCTTATCATCCTTTGTTTGATATTCATCATTTATTTGATTTATGACAAGTTGTGAATCACCATAGACATGTAGTTCTTTAATATTCCATTCAATGGCCATTTTAAGCCCCATAGCCAATGCTTCATACTCTGTAGTATTATTGGTGCATGGAAATCGTAGTCTATATGATTTCAGAATTATGTGTCCTTGAGGTGTGATGAAAAAGATTCCTGCACCTAATCGATATTGAGTATAAGAACTATCAAAGTACAATTCCCAAAAGTTTGTACTTACTATCAAGATATCTGCATAGGTAAATTTGATGTGCAAAGGCATGTTATTATGTAGAGGTGCATCAGCCAATTGATCAGTGATGACTTGTCCCTTGATAGCTTTCCGGTCAACATATTCTATGTCAAATGCACTCACTATCATAACCCATTTGGCTAGTCTCCCTATCAATGTTGACTTGCTCAATAGATATTTGAGAGGATCTATCTTTGCTATTAGTTTTACAGAATGAATCAACATATAATGTCATAGCTTATGGGTTGCAAATACAACTACTAGACATATCTTTTCAATTGAGGAATAATTTAACTCATAGCCAACAAGCGTTCTGCTGATATAATAAACTGCTCTTTCTTTTCCTTCATCATCATGTTGAGCTAGGAGAGCGCCTAATGATACACTTGTTGCTGAGACATAGAGTAACAATGGTTTTCCCTTGGTTGATGATATCAATACTGGAGGACTCATAAGATATTCTTTTATTTGCAAGAAAGCTTCTTCACATTTTGTATCCCATTTGAATGGAACATTTTTATGTAGAAGATGGGTAAATGGAAAACATCTATTGGTCAATTGAGAAACAAATCTCCTGATTGATTGCAACCTTCCTTGTAAAGATCACAATTGACTTATGTTCTTGGGTGACGCCATCTCCATGATAGCTTTAACTTTTCTAGATCTACTTCTATGCCATGAGCTGATATAATGTATCCAAGGAGCTTTCCAGAGGTTACTCCAAATGCACATTTCTTTGGATTTAATCACAATTGATATCTTTCCAGCTTGTCAAAAATCTTGCTTAAAATGTTCAAATGTTCTTTTCTCGTGTGAGATTTTGCAAGTATGTCATCTACATAATCTTCCATGAATGTATGCATCATGTCATGAAAAATTGTCGTCATAGCCCTTTTATAAGTCACTCCTACATTCTTAAGCCCAAATGGCATAGCATTCTAGCAGTACGTTCCCCATGCACAGGTGAAATTTGTCTTCTCTTTATCTTCAAGTGCGATTCTTATTTGATTATATCTTGAGAAGCCATCCATTAATGAAAACATCTCATGGCCTGCTGATAAGTCCATTATGATATCAATGTTTGGTAATGGGAAATCATCTTTTGGACATGCTTTATTTAGATCTCTGAAATTTTCACAGATTCTTATTCTCTTATCTGGTTTTGATACTGGGACAATACTTGAAACCCATTCTGGATAAGCAACTAGCCTTATGAAACCTACTTCTAATAGTTTCTTTAGCTCAGTTTTTACAAGAAGAGCAATGTGTGGATGCATCTTTCTTAGCTTTTGCTTAATGGGTTTTTCTTTTAAATCCACATTAAGATGATGCATGATAACATTAGGATTAAGTCCTAGCATATCGGTATAAGACCAAGCAAAATTTATTTTTCTTTGCTTAAAGAATTCCATGTATTCTTTCCTCTCTTTTTCTGATAATGAAGCAGCAAAATGAAGTATTTTAGGATCTTTTGATGTATCAATGTTTACTGCTTCTATTGATTCTATCAGGATAGCAGATCTCTCTTGAAGATATGTAGGAAAAATGTCAAACTTTCCATCTTCTGGTGCCTCTAGGAGGTTTTCACCATCAGATATGCCCTTTGTTTTCTCTTTTGATTGATCTAATCTTGCCATGAAATGGTTTTCAATAATAGGTCTCTTTCCTTGTTTTATTTCACTTTTGCGACTGGGAAATTTGGCATTCTCTTGGCTATGAGAAACATCACTTGATTCTGCAATGGAAGATATCTTAGGATGGATAGGTTCAACAATGTTAAGGTACACGACTAAGTCATGATCATTGGAAAAGACATTTAGTTCAGAGTTGTCTAAATTATCTCAATCAATTAGTTCAGGATGTAGAAGGGGTAAATCATAATCACTATCATCATTAGGTGTTTCAATGTTCATGACATAATGATCATATCTTGGTGTAGAATAGGTATTGTCATAGATTAAATGTTTTTGAGAACTGTCTTTCTCAACTGTTTCTGAATTAGTCTTAACAAGATTAATATTAGCATTTTGTAGTTCACACTCAAGTGGTCCTTCAACTGACATTTTTCCCTTAAACGAGTGGATTATATCCATGCACACATCTTTGATACTGCAAATTCCTTCTTGATTGACCTCATTTGCATTTTGGAGTTGACATATTTGTGCACATGATGAAGTAGATTCTTTTAATAGATTTTGTCTCCTTTCAAACTCAACTTCTTCTAGACTAATAGTTAGTCCAACTTGACTATCCCTTAGCTCTTCCATGGTTCTTCCATATCTGATCCGTGTTTGTGCTTCTTGTGGCATTGTTTTTCTATCTTTGTCATTTCCTTTCCTTTTTGCATATGCCTCTTTTCTCTGGATTCTGAGTTTTTCTTGCTTTCTTTCTAACTTCATCTTTTGTTCTACTATAGACAAGTCTTCTTTCGTGATAGCTACTTGATCTTCATTATGTTCTTTACTTGATGTAGTGGATAATAAATCTAGACTCCATTCGTATTCATTGGAGTCTATTTCTGAATCCTGATCCAAGATTACTCCACTATACCATACTGGAATGTTGTATGGTGCAAAGAGTTCTCTGATTTCTGCCATCTCTATTTTTACTGCTTCTGGAATATCTTGTGAAGATTTTTCCTTTGTTTGTATTTTCATAATTTGTTGACAAGATTTTTCTTCACCTTGGATGATGATCTCCTCCTCTTTCTTTTCATATTCTTCTTCCTTCTTTTGTTTATTGGTTACTGTTTTGGCCGCTTGATGTAGCTTGCCAATTTTCTTCTTTAGAAACTGATTTCTTTCTCCATTTTTGCTATTGATGATTATGTTGCTTTTGATTAGACTTTAGATATCCTAGCCCGGATTGATCTTCTGTGGATTGCGAGTGTGGACAAATAGGTTCTGAAATACCTTGACGTTGCTTACCAATTGGTCCTTTTCCTTCATATCCCATCTTTGCATGATTTCATATCCTTTGCCATATTGTTTTATGGGAATATTGACTTCTGTTGCTATTGCTATAGTTTTATCTTCATCTTTGTATAACCAACCAAGAATGTCATTGTCTTTATTTTCCTCTTCAAGAGTTCCAACACTAACAAAGGTCCCTTTAAACATATGTTTTGATTTTCCTAATGCCTTTGATTGAATATCTGTAGGCTTTCCATATGACTTAGGGGAAAGTGGAAAATTTTGCAAAGAATACTTTCCCATTCCTTCATCATTTAACTTGATCTTTTCTTCAAAAGTTTCCCATAACTTTGCTTGAATTTCTTTGGTAGGATATACTGATTCTCTATTATGTGGAACTCTTGTATCTTGGGTTGGCTTCAAATTATTACAATATTGACTAGAATCTACCATTATAGTGATTTCTTTTCCTTCATGAGGAAATTTTACACATTGATGATATGTAGAAGGAACTGCTTCCATCTTGTGAATCCATGATCTTCCTAGAAGAATATTGTAGGAGAGGTTCAAATCTAAAACTTGACACAATGTTTCCTTTTCCACAGGTCCTATCTTTATTGGTAGCACAATAGTCCCTTTAGAAGAATGTTCTACATCATCACAAGCCTTGATGGTTATTTTCTTTTTCGGGTCTACTGCATTCTTTGAATATCTCAAAGCTTTTATCAAACTTAGTGCACAAATGTTTAATCCAGCTCCTCCATCTATAAGCACACGTTTGACACGAGTTTTTTTAATGGAGACTTCAACATGTAAGGGAGCATTATGAGGATGTTGCAAGGATGCGTCATCATTTTCAGAAAATGATAAGCAATGAGGAGCTATGAGGTGTCCTACCATATTTTGGAACTAATCTATATCCAAATCTTTTGAAACTGTTGTCTCAACTAAAGCTTTCTCCAAAATGTCCTTATGCATAGGTGAAATATTGAGAAGTTCTAGAATTGATATTTGAGCAGGTATTCGTTGTAATTGCTCTACTAAATTGTATTGTTGTGGATTGGGTGTTGGATCTTTTGTTACACCTAGAAAGGTAATCTTTGCTTTGCTTCTCGTGATAACAGTGATTGGTTTTGAAGATGAATTTTAGTTAACAATAATCATATTCACTACATCATCGTATGTATAAGTGTAATTCACCTTGGTTTTTCCTTGTCATTTTTTAATTGGGATGCTTCACCTTTGTCATAATTTGGGAGTGGAGTCTTGAAAGCAAAGTGTGATTTGTTCATTTTATGGCTATCCACTGTAATGGTTCCATTATCAATTAGATCTTGGATAAGGTGTTTCAATCTCGACAATCATTTGTTAGGTGTCATTTATTTCGATGATAGTTGCAAAAATGATTATCATTCCACCAATTGGGCTTGACTGGTGGTTCATAATTTCTTGTTTCTGGCAAAATAATTAATTTATTAGCAAGTAAAGTTTTTAGAGCTGATTCTAAAGATTCTCTAATGTTTGTGAATTTTCTTCGAGGATTGGAGAAAAAGGACTTAGCTTTGTTGTTTTCTAGATTGTTATTTCTTGGGTTTTGACTTGATAGATTGAAAATTAGTTGTTGTTGTTTTGTATTACTATTATCATCATTCCCTTCATTGCTGGTATTCCTATTCTTTGACCAGAACTTGGGTTTGTCATTGTTGTTGTTGTTGTTGTTGTATGAATTATTGTAAAGTTTTAGTTATCCTTTCTTTACCATTGTGTTCTCTATTTTTAGTCCATTCTCGATCATTTTGGCAAAAGAGGGAGGACATTTCATCCTTAGTCGATAACTCATTTCACTGATAAGATTATCAATGAATATGTCCATTTTTTCTTGATCACGTACATCTCGAGGATACCTATTAAACATGTGTTTCCATCATTGTAAGAAAATCATAAAGGATTCACCACTCTTTTGTTTAACATTGCAAAGTTCTAGCATTGTTCTTTCATTCCTTATATTGTAGGAATATTGTGAAATAAACCTATTCACAAGTTCTTCAAAGGATTTGATTCCAGATGGTAATCTTGAAAACCACTCCATTGATTGTCCATTTAAACTCCTAGGAAAAAGATGCATAAGGTAAGTTTCATCATGAGAAAATTCCATGCTCATAGTACAAAACTCCCTAATGTGATCTTCAGGATCAAATATTCCATCATATTTGTCATATTTAGGAATCTC